>NC_034597.1:110821513-110822644 GCF_900095145.1 Mus pahari | reverse complement strand
TTTGCAATTTTATGAGGTCCCATTTGTCAATTCTTGATTTTACAGCACAAGCCGTTGCTGTTCTGTTTAGAAATTTTTTCCCTGTGAATAAATGGCTTTTTAAGTGGCCAATTTATCCTAAGATAATTTAGGCTCCTAACATATAGTAAATATTTCAGATCTCCACAATCAGTCAGTCAGCCTTTCCCATTAGGAGCTTCAGTTCACAATTCTTCTTCAGTTCATCTTAACATACTTCTACATACTTACAATTTGACTTTCCTTATGATGAAAAGAAGAAATGACAGTTGGTAGCCTGAAAGATGACATGGTCTTTCTGTGATGGGATTGATTGCTTGAGGCTGTGGCTCAGAGTGTGTTTGATGTAGAACTAAAAGATAATACCTATGGCTATGTCAAAGCATGCTAGAGGATAGCTTGATGACTAGCTTGACAACATAGCTTAGGGCAAAATAAAAAACAAGACCTGGCAGGAGGGATTGCTGACATGAGACTGATTTAGTAAAAACAAAATGTGACAATTGCGGAGATCATTCAGTTCAGTGGGAATGGCTGTACTTCAGGTTTGCAGTGGGTATTTAATAATGACCCGTTAAGAGGGGTGGTAGTTCAACTACTGGCTACTTCTGAACTTTTACACACAAATGTATGCACACACAAGCACACACACACACACACACACACACACACACACACACACAAATGCAGAGCAATTATGACTTTGAAACTATATTTATATGCTATGCCTCCCTGCATTTTAATTAGAGGAACTCAAATAACAGTCCATCTTAGGCCACCTGGTTCTGTTTTGCTGTTATAAGTTTTTTTTAGTTTTTAAATTTTATTCTAATCTTATTTATTTATTTATTTATTTATTTATTTATTTATTTATTTATTTATTCATTTGTTTCTTCGGTTTTACCAGAGTTGTATAATGACAAAAGACCAGAATGGTCTGAATTACACTTACAGCTTCTATTTCCTAAGATTATCTTTCTAGTAGTATTTTGATAGATAACTGGAAGCAGAGAAAAGAGGAAATTTATGTGGGGCATTGCAGGCTGGTCTCCAGTCGAGCTGAGGTCTGAACCCCGATGGTCATAATTCACCCTCATGACAAGGTAGGTGTTC
>NC_034597.1:110817808-110821213 GCF_900095145.1 Mus pahari | reverse complement strand
CTCTGCTCCATCAAGGCCTGCTGCACACTCTGGTCAGTGTTGGGAACTTCTCCCCTATTGCCTCTGTCCCGCAACCCTTGAGTGATAGCAAGGTAGCTCCAGGGGGATCCCTGTCAGGGCTGCCCCTTCTCCACACAGATCATTTACCCATGTTGGTTTTTTGTTCAAAATGTCAATTGAAGTCAGCAGAATCCAAAAGCACTGGCTTGGGCTGGTTTACCTCAGTTTTGACTCCTTGGCAGTCCCTCTCATTGACTTCCCTGAAGGTATATATCCCCAGAGGAGGGAGTCTCTGACTGATTTCAAGGCTTGAAAATATGAACCAAATACCTACAGAAGAATGCCTACCTGTTTGTTGTGAGTGAGCCACACAGGGAGTTTTTTTCAGAACACTTGACCAGAAAACCTTGATAAACACTTGTCTGGATCCAGCCTTTATGTAGGCAGTAGAATTTTAACATTTGCTATCCAGACTCACATTCAAGAGTGTTCAACATTTGATATTTCTCCTGACTTAACAAAATAGTTATCTCAATTTTTCAAAGCTATCACCAACATTCTTGAATCTACAAGCCTGTGGCAGTATTTATGTTCCTATAAAACAAGAAAAGATTGACATGAAACATTTGGATTTGATAGATTTTTAACATTTCCTAAGACTTTAAAGAATATGGTAGTATGGAGAGGAGGAATTATATCCTTAAAATACAATGTGAGGTTAAATATAATCTTATAGCTTGCTATTAATATATTAATAGAGGTAAGATTTTGAAAACTTCTTTTAATCCTTCTTTAATCAATTTTATGCTTAAAGTAAATTAAAATAATAATGCATAAAATATATTATTGGCTTCCAATGACTTTGATATTTTTGTGTTTTTAATTTTTTAAATAGTCTACATAGATAGTAGTCATAACTTTTCTTAAATAAATGTATAGGAATTAGGTTTATAATTCCCATTACCACATTTATCTTAGAAGATAAAGAAAAATGAAGAAAGGGGAACACCAAGAACATAGAGAGAATTAGAATGCCAAGATATTACATATTTAACTCTACAGGTACTCTATGAAACTTTTGCCTCAAGAGACATGATCCTTTAAAGGTACCTAGCAATGAAGCAGAATTTGCAAGTACTATATATGAAATCTAGACATTATCATTGCAGAGTAAGGGTTTATAATGATTCAGAGATTTTTAAAAAAAAATGTATGTAACAAATGACATCATTCAGAGTACAGGAAGCTTTATTATAATGTAGCCACATTGGGAAGCAAGAACATGTATTTATGATGACTGAGATATTATAGGAAGAATTATGTATTGGTGACATTGGAGATAAAATAAT
Source organism: Mus pahari (assembly GCF_900095145.1). Taxonomy (NCBI): domain Eukaryota; kingdom Metazoa; phylum Chordata; class Mammalia; order Rodentia; family Muridae; genus Mus; species Mus pahari. Next base: position 110,819,864 of record NC_034597.1, on the reverse strand, counting down.
GAGATCATGTTTTTTATGAAGGGAAAGATGGTAATGAGAAAGCACTTGTGATATGAAGTAGATATAAATTGGAAAGAATTTACAAAATAATAAATATTACCAAGTAAGTTACCTGCAATAGATTCTCAATAAATTCTGTCTGCTATTTGGATGAATAACTGGAAGAATGAAGTGGCTGTTTAAGGCAATTTCAACATATCACATGCCATACATACCAAAAGACATTTAAGTGATTTAGAGTTACTGGTGGCTTGTGATCAAGGAACTAGCATGCATAGTGTGCTAAGCATCTGAAACACTAAAAACCATTCTAAAACTCCATTTCAGACTTATATTCCATCCATTTTATTTAGCTCTCCTAAATAAAGTAACATTGACTTTAGACATTGTTATGTAATTAGGCAACGTCTGGCAATAGGCATTGATAGGAGAATATTAATTTATCAAATAAATGACAGTCTTAGACAATGGACTTTTGATTTTAAAAAAAAATGAAAGTCAAAAAAAGAAGCAGGCGATGAAAAGTAATATCTCAACTTTCATACTCAGGCACTAGTTCATATTTCACCCAAGTTTATTTGTCAAAAACAGTTTCCTATGACCCAATATGGCCCCCCAAAGTATATTTTTTCTTTTTAGGCATTGGTACTATATTTAAAGAAAAAAACTAGAGACACCCCTAAATTTTAGGCTGAAGGTTTATATTGGATGAAGAGACATTAGAGTTCTCTGTTATATGAGAAATCCTTTGTTTTTTTTTTTTTAGTTTATTAAGCTAGTTAGCTGCTGCTAAATTTAATTTAGAGAAAAGAGAAACCCACAAATAGCCAAAAGTCTCTGAAACATCTAGACGTGTCCCTTTATTTATCTAAATTCCATTTCCATCCCTGTAAAGAAGAATAGAATATAAATTCAGTCCTCTTATGTCCACAGTTATAGCTTTTACCCAAGAGCAATTCTACAGCTGAATGGGCTAGGAACCCAAAGACTGGGATGCAGAAGAGATTGTTGTGTTTTCTGTAGGCTTACATTTTTCAAAACCTACTTTGTTAAGGGTTCTTAAATGCTTTACCTTTCAATCTAGCCCACCACCCACCAGAGGTAATAGAAAGGAAGCTAATATGGCAAAATGAGTTGTGGACCTGTAGAAATAGTTCTTTGGGATGATTCCAGTCTTTGTTGTCAGGATATCAGCAGTTCAGTTCACACGAATTGGCAGCAGTAGCTCAATCCACTCAAAAACACCATTCACAAATCAGCAATGGCAGTTCAATCCAGAAAAAAAATATCAAGGCTCTGCCAATAGCCCTGAGTTCATGAAAGCTGTTAAGAAGCTGCCAAAATAACAGTTCTTTGGTGCGTTTCTCTCTAGTAAGTCATGACAAGCAATGGCCAGCAAAGAATGGCAAGATGAACCAGAGAGTTATTAGGTTATACTTATACCCTCTCCAAATATCACATGTCCTGTCAAGCATCCAGTCCAGCAAAATATCACATGCCCATTCACTGGGCAGTTTCCAGAAAAACATGTCTGTTCTCAGACCCCTCACCAGTCTGCTTCTGCAAAATATCCACTAATAAGACAGTTCTCAGAAAAACAGCACATGAAACAGTTGGGCATCCAAAGAAACCACTAAAGAAACTTTAGTTTTCCCTCTTAACTTTACAAGTAAACACACTGAGACACCTCATCCCAAATTAAACAGTTTTCCCACAGGTAAAATCATTAGAAAGACATATATAAAGCTGAAACAGTTTTGTCTTGACTTATGTAAACCAATTCTCCAATCTAAGGATCCATCCCTTTAGAATGTGGGTGTAGAGAGTAGGCATACTGAAGGGCTGAGAAGCACTTGAAAAAATGTTCAACACCCTTAATCATCATGGAAATGCAAATTAAAACAACCCTGAGATTTCACCTCACACCAGTCAGAATGGCTAAGATCAAAAATTCAGGAGACAGCAGATGCTGGCAAGGATGTGGAGAAAGAGGAACACTCCTCCATTGCTGGTGGGATTGCAAGCTTGTACAACCACTCTGGAAATCATTTCTGGA
>NC_034597.1:110814498-110817098 GCF_900095145.1 Mus pahari | reverse complement strand
TTACCCAAGGAACTGATGGGGTCTTCAACCCTATAGGTGAAACAACAATATGAACTAATCAGTACCCCCAGAGCTCGTGTCTCTAGCTGCATATATAGCAGAAGATGGCCTAGTCAGCCATCGTTGGGAAGAGATGCCCCTTGGTCTTGCAAACTTTATGTGCCCCATACAGGGGGACGCCAGGGCCAAGAAGTGGGAGTGCATTGGCAGGGGAGCAGGGTGAGGGAGGGTATGGAGGACATTCGGGATAGCATTTGAAATATAAATGAAGAAAATATCTAATAAAATAAGTTTAAAAAAAAAGAACACTTACTTCTCTCGGAGAGGACTAAGGTTCAGTTCCTACCACTCAGCTCACAGTGATCCTTTTCTAGGGGATCAGCTGTCCTCTTATCGGTTCTACTAGCACAGAGCACACATGTCATGCATAGACAAAAATGCCAACAAAACACTCATATGGATTTTTTAAATCTAAATAATTGTTTTGTTTTGTGTTGTTTTTTAATTACAGGGGTGATACTGGGTTATCTGGCATGTAGAGGATCTATACAAATACTGAGTAGTAAGTTATGTTCAGAGAGAAGACACGTCCAATTCAACCAGATGCAGTGAATGTGTGTCATTTCTGCTCACTAGTTGTGCCCACTAATAATTGTTTGGTTCCAGATCCTGGGAAAAAGGACTGAAGTGCATATTTTATATATCAAAGCAGACCTGGTCTCCAGGTCCTCCCAGTATCCCTCAGTCCCTACAGCACTGGCACTTTCTAGTCCAGGGCCTGTGCTGCCCTTTCCCCAGAGGCTCTTCCCCTATATAACCCAAAAGTATTCTCTCTCTCTCCCTCCCCCTCCCCTTCCCTCCCTCTTCCTCTCCCCCTCTCCCTCTTCTTTCTGTGCCCACTTACATTTTCTTTTTCTCCCCCCTCCCTCCTCTCTCCATGGTGACTTCTCTAGTCTCAATCCTTTGGAGTCTTGCTCCCCTGAGAGCAGCTTCCCAATAAACCTTCCTATAATATAATATAATATAATATAATATAATATAATATAATATAATATAATATAATATAATCTGGTTTCAATTGGCTCATTTCACTGGCAAAGAAATAACCTATTAATACTACTACCATCCTTCACCTTACTATTGTTCTTGAATTCATATTTGAAGTCTTCAGTACAACCCATGCCCCACAATCTTCTGTACATGCCTCTCCTTCTTAAAATTGAGACTCTCTGTGGAAATGTCATCACTTCCATGTGGTCATATCAGGTCATGCTTCAGTGAATGATGTGGTGGACAGGGTGGTAAGATGTAGTCCTGCATCATACCTTTCTTGAAATTCTCTGAGTAAGACTAAGTTTGTATAACGTACCTAATTCAACTCTATACACTTTGTCTCTGTTTATTCTTTTTATTTATTTATTTATCATTTTATTTGTTTACATTCAAATGTTTTCCCCATTCCTGGTCTCCCCTTCATGATCTCCCCACCCCTGCCCCCTCCCCTTTCCATTCACCCACTCTCCTCACTCCTCTTTGTCCCTGTTTTGCTCTGCTATGCTCTGAAAGGTGTAGCCAGAAATCAGGTCCTTGATAGAAAAAGACCTTTTGCTGTGATTTCTTTATTCCTACTTTTATAACACAAGAAGCAACCAAAATATGTTGAGTCTAAAGTCAGAGCCTTCCAAAGCAAGTGGGAACGTCTCTGATTCAGTTATAATGTATAATAGTAGAAATATGTACCTCAGACCCCAAATCCAAAACTGCTCAGCAAATATCATCTGACTTAGACATAGGTGCACACTGAGTTGTGGGAACCATTGTCATGACACAACTCTGTAGGCCATTGTATCACTTTATCAAATCCTACAGCTTAATTCACTTCACACAGAGAAATAGTGCTAGATCTAAGAAAGTCTTAACTTTTATATTCCTGAAATCGAATCCTCTGGTATTTTTAGTTTTTGTCTTTATAGGCACAGTATATTTATGACATTTATTTATCCATATGTTGTTGTTTTACCAAGACTATGAGGGCAGATATGTTCAAAATGTTAAAATGCTTCTATGGCCCCATCAGATCTCTGCTGAAGGGCAATGTATACATTCTAACCTGGAGTGGTGGTTTTGAAAGGGTGTTTTCTTAGCCAAGCTGCCTCAGCATTGTCTAAGAACTCATGCTTCAGTTCCATTTATGGGTTTCTGATGCCTACTGTAGTTTAAGATCTGTCATTCTTAGTCATCCATTTCTTTGTCTATCTCACAGCAACTCTTTAATGCTTAATGCTAGTTCCCAATCTCATTACAAAAGTGAGATTTTATACAATAGTATACTTTGACCAATGTAAGTATTCACGCAGATATTAAAAATACAACTGAACCTGTTTGATTTTTAAAAGCTGTTGACTTTCCAATTGCCTAATGACAGCGACTACATGGGTAGCTATACCATAAGCAGTCATGTTAGAAGTTTCATCTGAAGGTTCTAGATGGAATCCAAGTGTAAAATTGTTAATTAGGATGCTGTCTCTGTGCCCTCTAGTGAGTCTGGCCAAGGGCTTATCTATCTTGTTGATTTTCTCAAAGAACCAGCTCCTGGTTTG
>NC_034597.1:110751394-110805514 GCF_900095145.1 Mus pahari | reverse complement strand
GAACACCCCTCCTTGGGCGGGGAAAGGCGCCGGATGACCGGGACCAGACACGGGTCCCTCTTCTCCAGTCCGCTCTCTCCCCGGCAGTGCACTGGGGCAAAGATGGCTCACCTTCCGGTTCAGACCTGGGAGACTGCTCCTGGGCAGACACCTCTCCTCGGGAGGGAAAGGGCCCTGAATGCCGGATCAAGCCTTAGTACTGCTCTAGGGCGCACACCCCTCCTCGGGTGGGGAAAGGCGCTGGATCATAGTACATTTTCATAGATCTGTAGGGTTCTGCTCCAAAGAGGTGTGCAATTACTTAGTGATTGTTATGTATGTTTAATAAGAGCAGGAAAAGCATATTAATAGCAGGAACCTTTCCTAAAATGAATCCCTTACAGATTTGTTTAATAAGGGCAAGCCTGTCTCAGATTATATAATAATCTGAAGCAGGCCATTTCAGAAAGATCACCTGCCAGGTTGTCCCATTATGGCTCCTGACAATATTTTTCACATATGAACTCATACTGAATATTTTTAAGCCTTGTATCAATTTCTTTAATTGTTGGACAGTTTCAGATATTTATATAATATAGTTATTTCATTCTTCAAAATTATTTCTCTCCCTGTATTCTGCCAGAACTCTTTCTCTCTAATTTGTGTATTCCACATAGTCCACAGAGTTTAATTAGAGATTTTTGACTAAATTTAATTTCATTTTCACTTCCATATTCAATAGTGCATGAGAATGTTTGAGAGATAAATATTATACACGTTTTTAAATGTTGTTTCTAGAAAACAAATGGTTCAGATTTTCTGGTAATAGTTAATACCTTTAATTATACATCTCATTGGAATTGTGGCTCTACATAATCACTGATAGAAATTTAAATGAATTTATTATCAATTTAATTATCAAGTGGATAATTGAAATAATAAAATATGTAGAGAAAAATATTGCGTTTTCTGCGCTATAACTGGATTACCTTAATGAGTCAATATGAACACTGTCACCACTGCAGGTCAAATTGTAAAATGTCTCTAGAATCTTTTCTTAATTCTACGATATTCCCATGGCAATCTGACCACAGTTAGAATAATTTCATTTTATTCTCAGACATTGCCATGTATACCTCATATAAGTATTATTTCCATGTATAAGTATTTTATTTTTAAAGTGAGAGAATTCTCTGTGTGTTATGTGTAGCTAGCATCAGTCTAGAAAAGCAATAAATCATCAACTATTTTTATGGAAGGGACTAAGCTGAAAGTATGTTAAGTTTATGGGTTCAGTTCCAGTTGTTACTGCTTAAGCATGGAGGTAACCAAAAAATCCAAAACAAACAAACAAACAAACCAAAACAAACAAAAAACAAGACAAAAAAACCCACCATCCCAAGGACTTATATAAATTACTGGGCTTGGTTATCTGCTAATAAAATTTCATTTGCATGTGTAAATGATAAGCTGCATTTGGCCTAAGAGCTGGGGTCTGCTTTTCTCTTATCTAAAATGTATACTTTTGCTTCCCAAGCCTAGACTTTCAAGTAGTGTTCTTGAGAATGGTTAATGGATATATCTTGCTTCCTGCCTAACCACAGAGACATCCCACTGTGAAGTTCATTAGGAAGTTAGTCAGGGAATTTATGCAGAGTTTGAAATATCTCTGCCTCCAGACCCCAACTTCCTCAGTTTGACTCATATTGTCATTTTAAAAATGTGTTTTGAATAATACTTTTCATTTAACTTTAAGTTTACAGGCATGTAACTCTTTGTGACTACCCCACTCCATCCATTCTACCAGTTTGTCCTATTATCAATATCTAACACTAGTGGAATACAAACACTACTGCTACTCAGTCAATATTGCCATATTAATAGTAACTGAAGTCCACAGTTTTCAGTAGAGTTCAGTCATGCTGTTGAGCATTATATGAATTTGGATCAGAGCATAGTGATACATAACCACCATTACTGTTTTGAGTCCTAGAACTAAAACTCCCCTGTGTTCTACCTATCTATTCTCAGTCACAATCTCCCATCTATCCACAAATTGAAAAGAACTGGTCATTTCATTTTTCCCCCTACTCAAAACTTCTATGATTGGAATCATGGGCCTTTTCATATAATATTCGTTTACTTTGTAATATTCATTTCATTTTTTACACGTTCTAGTGGCTTCATGGTTCCTTTTCATTACTGAGTAACAGTCCGTTTCTGACTCTTCTTTGTTCCATATTTACCTGTTAAAGTGATCTCCTTAAGCACTAGCAATTGCTTCATCTGGTCACCAAGCTGGCTCTCCATATTCCATCTTCAGCTGATTGCACAAACCCAACTTTCCATTATGTTGTTCTAAGACCCAAAGTTCACATTATGTCACATCATCTCTTCCTTCTATACAGAAAGCTGTAACCTCTCTTTTTCTGTCTGACTCCTGCTCACCCTCTAAGATACACCTAAATAGCATGAAGTTTAAAAATCTTCCCCATCTTAGCCAGAATTGGATTTCTTGTTTTTGTCTAGACATGTGACAAAAGTTTCTCCCTTATTAAGGTGATAACAAAGCTCTCAGATGCCTAGAATGGTAGCTCCTTACCCACCCTCTTCCAGCAACTAGAAGACAACACAGTGGACATAAATATTTGTTCAATGAAGCAATGGGTTTGGTAACCTGAGGAAATAGGAACAAATAGTTCTTTCACTTTCTGATCTTAATAAACCACTCAAAGTTAGTTCTCCATTGAAACTCCACTTTAAAAAATTGAAAATACAATGTTTATGGATTATACATCATAGATGATCAAGGAACTGTTTTGTTTACTGATTGAAAATTTTCTTTAAAAAAAAAGTCATAAAAATTTACAGAACCATTCTCCTCAAATTCCAGCCTTTAAAATTCCAATGTCATTGTTTTGCAGCTAATAATGTTAATCCATCTGTAATTTTTCTTCATTAAGAAGTGCATTGATTTTTAAAACTAATCCAGAATTGACATCTGACCCGTCATAAAACATGTGAAGAGACAATTTGCATGCTGTACTGTGTGAAAATACTCCACAAATATTTGAGGTAATATTTTATAAAAGGATTGAACACAGCAGGTAATTTTGTGCTACGTGCTTCAGCTTTATGTTGCCCACAAATTCAAGGACTGAGTATTTGACCTTTCAGAAACAGTGAGAAGCACATTCCAAATGTCATCTATTCCCACAAACAAGAACCCTGTGCACTGTCCCACCCGCACTTCCATACTGCTGCTGCAGCATGCACTGACAGAGCTCTTCCGTGCAGCATTTTTCCCTGTTCCCACTGATGACATATGTCTGTCTCACACAAAACAGTATTTCCTGCCTAGTATTGCACAAACTATGCCCAAATCCTTGTATCCAGTCTGTCTCTCCTCTGTTCTTCATGACTAACATGACATAGCTTTCCAAACTTGCAGTTGATTTTTTAAATGTGCCTATCCTAAAGCTTTTAACATCTCTTTCTCATTACTAGGGAAAGTCCCAATACCTTTAAAGATAACTGCCTTGTTTAGTTATGCCTAGGACCCAAATCCCAGCTTTAGAATTCCTAGCTTCATGCTTTTGTTTTCTGTTTTCATTGTTCATGTTTTGTATTTCAAATATTTTCTTTCTGTCTCAATATAAGCACTAGCTGCTACCCTTTTGAGCAATATTCCTCATCCTACTCTTAATCTAGTTAAAATAATCTGGTGTTTCAAGCTCCTTTACAGAATTTAATATTTTTGTTTACCAAATGATGCTGGCTTGAATTTAAGTGATCTCATTGAAATCATTCAATTTTACAAAGACCATGTAACAAGAAGATTCTTCGTATACACATTTGATCCACCTCTCCACATTCTATGTTCTCTAAGAAAAGATAGACTACATCCGTTTATGCTCACTGAAGTATCTTCAGGTCAAAGGCAACAAGTGGTACATGCTAGAAATTTGATAAACACTAATTGGATAAATGAATGCATAGATTAAATGGAAACCTATCTCCACCTGTCCACTTAATTAAGATTTTCAGATTTATTATCTATTATATAGGGCTAAAAAGAATGGTAAAATTTTGGGGGAAGTCTATTTTAATTAACTTTTGTTTCTTGCAATCTCACATTGTCACTCACAATTTGGAAAATAAGAAAATATAAATTTCCATCCTTTTAACATATCATACTGTGCCATGCTGAGCTAAAGGGAACTGAATCTGAAGCAAAGCAAGCCTGAAGGCTTCACTTATTCTGAGTGGATTGCTTTAACCAAGAATTTGACATTCCTGCTTCTCAAGGCTCGTCTCCTCAGGGCGTGCTGGCTCCCTACTTTCCTGACTTCACTCTTCAGTATTTGATGTTTGCTCTTTTGTATTAACCTTTGAAATAATCAAACAAGTTGTTGCTAGAGTCTGGAGGATTATGGCCAAGATATTCCTGCTTAATAAAGCAAAGTGAAGGGGAAAATTACCTGTCACATTTAGTTTCTGCAGTACATGGGCTTGGTCTGTTTTCCACACCCTCATATTGGTACTTCTCATGAGACAATGAAACCTCTAGTTTTTAATCAGATGTTTTATTTGACACCAAACAAAATTAAATCCCTTTTATTTCCTTTATGAATCTATTGCTATCATTAGAAATACATATTTACTAAATAGTTAAATAAGGAATGGTATCTTAATTAGGATTTTACTGCTGTGAACAGACACCATGACCATGTCCAAGGGGACAACATTTAATTAGGGCTGGCTTACAAGTTCAAAGGTTCAGTCCATTGTCATCAAGAACATGGCAGCATCCAGGCAGGCATGGTACAGGAGGTACAGCTGAGAGTTCTACATCTTCATTGGAAGGCTGCTTACAGAATACTGGCTTCTAGGCAGCTAGGGAGAGGGTCTTAAAGACCATGCCCACAGTGACACACCTACTCCAACAAGGCCATTCCTACTCCAACAAGACCACAACTTCTGTTTTTTGTTTGGTTTTGGTTTTGTGGTGGTGGATTTTTAAGATTTATTTGTTTTATGTATGAGAGCATACTGTTGCTCTCTTCATACATTCCAGAAGAGGGCATTAGATCCCATTACAGATGGTTGTGAGCCACCATATGACTGCTGGGAATTGAACTCAGGATCTCTGAGAGAACAGTCAGTACTCTTAACTGCTGAGCCATCTCTCTAGCCCAAGACCACATCTTCTAATAGTGCCACTCTCTGGGCCAAGTATATACAAACCATCACAGATGGAGAAATAAATAACTGTTAAGAGGTTTGCTGCTATTGTACATGATCCAAGTTGAGTTCCCAGCACCCACATTGAGCCGCTCAAACCTTTCTGTAACACTAGTTCCAGGAGATCTGTCTTCAATTTCTGAGCTCTGTAGGAAACTGCACACAAGCTGCATACATTAAGACATTAACACACATTCACATAAACAGAACAAAATAAAACAAACAAAACAAAGCAAAACGAAATATCTTTAAATGGTAGAACAATGCATGTGCAATTTCACATGGCTAGGAGGGTTGCCCTCTAGCACATGCCATCAGTGCTTTGCTTCTTACATCATCTTAACAGGTTCCTGAATTGGAATAAAGTGAGTGTGAATGGTCTTTAAGAATCTAAAACTTGAATATAAATTATTATTACTATTGAATGAATATTGAATTTTAGAAGTATTGTAGAATTTATCTACCATTTCTTTCAGACATAAAAATTTACATTTTAAAACAAGTATTTTATCCATTTACTTGTTTGACTTATTTATTATTTCTACTTATAATCCACAACACATTCTAAACACATCAAAGTCTTATGGAGAAATTTAATTTAAAGTAAGATTTAGACTAAAAAAATAAATAAAGTAAGTAAGATTTAGAGAAAGGAAGCTAGAAAAGAGGCAGTCTATAAATGCACACAGAAACAAATGTTAGCAAAGTACATAGAGAGAAATGGGACAAAAATATTCCAGGAGGAAAGTAGAGGGAAAATTGGATGAAATCAACCCACATTTATTCAAAGATTCTGACAGTCAAAGTCATGGAGCTGTGATCCCCAACCTCTTTCCCCAAAATATTCCATTTTGAAAATTTCAAAATGTGTCATTTTATATTCAGTTACTCATGTGATGAACCAGCTTGCCTCCAGCTTAGGCTTGAAAGCCATCTTATAATAAAGACAAACTAGGTTCATTCCTGTTTGTTATTAAACCTCTTTTTCTCAAGGATCGATTGATGCCCCACCTACAATCTTAATTACAAATGGTTCTATATGGCCTGTTCCAGGAAACATCAACCAGGCCTTTGTTTTAAAAGATTATTATTACCACCTGTTGCTTTGACTACCTTATGACCACCTTGCAATCATCTATTTCACAAGAGGTTATTTTGACCAACCTGTTATGTTTTGCTTCTGCAGCTTGAACTATTTGCATGCTAAATCCCTCATTTGGAAGCTCCCTATCCATGAACTGCAAAAACCTTATCTTGCTCATGTCTTGAACCCTGACTTAGGGGGAAGCAGCCTGTGTACAAGAATTTTTAAAAAGTTTACTTCAATTAATTATTTCCTTTAATTAATTTGGCTAAGATCTTTTGGGTCAGTGGTCTTTCTCCTCAAATCTTTGGGATTACCAACAGTCAATTGACAGGGACAGGCAACTAGGTAAAGAGAATATTAAGTTAGATATCATGGTGCATACATTAAATTCAGCACTTCAGAGACACACTCCAGGTGCTGAGTCATCACTACAGCCCTGATATTGTCATTGTATATACTAGAAAAGAACATATGTGAGCAGATTTGGTGAATGAGAGGAGAAATGCATTTTGATAGTTAATACATTTTATGGTTACTGCTTGCAAAGGTCTTATGAAGCTCAGATTGGCTTTGAACTATGCAACAGAGAATGATACTGAATTCTTATCCTTCCTGCCTCCACATTCCAAGCACTGGAATTATACCAGACCCACTCATTTCTTTTTACTGTATAGTACAATATTTGAAAGAGTATATCCTTTTTGTTTATATTATTCATCCTTTCATTTTTTGTTTCTTTAGAGACATGTTTTAGTTGTCAGTATGCCATGTACCATTATATTTCCCATCTATATTTCTCCAAACATAGGTGTAGCGATCAGCAATACAACATATGTGCTTTCTGTTTTGTTGAAAGAATATTTTAATTTAATTCAAAATTATTTAATGAGAGTGTATAACACTAAACCATTAAACCCAGATTCAAGAAACGTGTACATTGCTTTTATATGTATAGTCAAGTGGGACCAAGTAAGGTTTCTGCACATACGGGCAGGTCATGGTAATATGATTGGGGTTAGATTGGATTTCAGTGGGGCCCTTTAGCCACTTCATCTGTCTTCTCATTCCAGCCAGGCTTTCTCTGGAATCTTCTCAGGGCAATGAGACTTGGGCAATGAGAAACAGTTGAGGCTAATTTTACAAAAATTATTAGATATAAGTATTTTATATTTACTTTAATTCTTTTATATTTATTTATTCATCATTCATTTATTCTTCAATACATCCCAGATGCAGCTTCTTCTCCCTCCTCTCTTCTCAGTCTTCCTCCTACCTCCCCCTTCTCCAAGACTCACTGATGCTACATTTCCCTTCAGGAAAGAGCAGGCCTCACAAGAATATTAGCCAAATTCAGAATAACAAGAGGCAGTCCCACTGCACCCCAGCTAGCATGCAAAATCTATTCTACTTCTTCCCAGGGAGATTCATGTGTCCCTCCTTAGATCCCTCTTTGTTATTTAGCTGGGTCTATCATTATCCTTTAGTTAAAAGCTAATATCCACTTGTGTGTGAGTACTTATCGTGTTTGTCTTTCTGGGTTAGGGCTGTCTCCCTCAGTATGATTTTTTTTTCTAGTTCCATTAATTTGCCTCCTAATTTTATGATGTCATTTTTAACAGATGAGTAATACTCCATTGTGTAAATGTACCTTGTTTCCTTTATCTGCATCTCAGTTGAGGGGCATCTAAGTTATTTCCAGTTTCTGGCAATTACAAAAAAAAAAAAAAAAAAAAAAAAGCTGCTGTGAACATAGTGAAGCAAAATTCCTTGGTTTCCAATTTTCTGAGGAACTACCATATTGTTTTCCATAGTGGCTGTCCAAATTTCCATTCACACCAGCAATGGAGGAGTATTCCGTTACTCCACATCTTTGCTAGAATGAGTTGTCACCTGTGTTATTGATCTTTAGCCATTTTGATGCATGTAAAATGAAATCTCAAGCTAAGCAGTGGTGGCACAAGCCTTAAATTCCAGCATTTGGGAGGCAGAGGCAGGTAATTTCTGTGAGTTCAAGGCCAGCCTTAGGGAGAGCCAGGACAGCCAAGGCTACGCAGAGAAACCCTGTTTCAAAAAACAAAACAACAACAACAAAAACCAAAAGATGAAATATCAAAGTAGCTTTGATTTGCATTTCCCTGATGGCTAAAGATTTTTTATTTTTTGGCCATTAGTGAAATTTTGGTGAATATGAAGTGTTTTTCTCTGTCTCTTTTGCTTAATTTTGTTTTGAAGTTTCTTTTTTTCAGATATTGAAATGGCTACACCTGCTTTCTTCTTAAGTCCGTTTGCTTAGAAAATCTTTTACCAACTCTTTATTCTGAGTTAATGTCTATCTTTGCCATTGAGGTATGTTTTTGTATGCTGCAGAAGGGCAGATCTTGGTGTTTTCATAGTGTTCTAGTTTTTTCTGGATAGTTTGTGTCAGGAAAATTTTTGACTTAAGTTTTCTTTCACAAGTATATCTATTTCTTCTATTACATTTTCAATGCTTGAGATTATTTCTTCCATTTTTTATGTTGGTGATGCTGTGTCCATAGACCCTGTTCACTTAGATTTTTCAACTCCAGATTTCACTCATTTTGTGTTTTCTTTTTTGCTTCTATTTCCATTTTCAGGTCTTGAATAGTTATTCATTTCCTTCTGCTATATTGTCTTCACTTTAAAGGAATTATCCACATCCCCTTTGAGTACCTCTATCATTGTCACAAAATTGGTTTTAACTGTGTTTCATCTGTATTAGTATATTCTAGGCTTACTGTAGTAGGATAACTGAGTTCTGGTGGTGACATATTACCTTGGCTGTTGTTGATTTTGTTCTTACACTGAAATCAAGGCATATGGGTTTGGTATGATCATTAGTCTAGGTGCTGATTTCTGAGTTTGTCTTTGTTGGATGCATATTTATTTCTTGGTTTCTCTCTGGTCTTTTGCCTGTGGTTGAGCAGAACATCTCCACTGGATTTGGTGGCAGAACTTCTGATGGCCAAAGTAGTCTCTTGTTGAGAAGGGCTCCATGCCCAAGTTGGTGGTTAGGATATGGTAATGAGGAGAGGTGGGGAGATTGGTGGGGGTTGAGGCAAGAGAGAATAAAAGAAGTCACCAAGAGTGCAGTGGCCTATCTGGAGTTGTGCTGGCTGTGTGGCCTCTGGTAAAGCAGTGAGTCTCACCAGAGTTGGGGACCAGGATATGGTGATGAGGAAGGAAGGGACAGTTGGAGGTAGGATGAACAGGAACTGAGACAGTGGGGGCAATCCACAAGTAGGCAGCCTACCTGGAGTTCTGGCATCCAGGTGACCTCTCAAAATAAGTATTTTCAATAAAAAAGTGAAAATAAATTTTTAAATTTATCTTAGTGAATATAAATAAACTGTGGTGAATTACTTAACCACACTGCTCAGTCTTTCATTACTAAAATGGGAATGATAATGTCACTAATCCCGTAGGATTACAGGGAGGTTTAAGTTAGCTGGTCCTATAGAGTTTTTATAACAATGGCTAATATGTAGGTATGCACAAAGTCAATCTTAGCACATTAAGTAACATTATTATTGATATTAGTGTGACTATTGAATATTGACAAATATATAATGACGAATCGTATGCAGTTATAACAATTCTTTCTTCAGAATGATACAATTTAGGGAATTCATACATGTCTGTCTTCTGATGAAACAGGTCTTATATTATAGAACCAGTTGAGACGTATTTTTATTTATAAATTTAAATTTCTCACTTATACATGTACTATAAATACATCAGATTTTTGTTTTTACTTTCTTGCATTTATAAATCTTTGCATTGACTTTAAGAAATAGGTGGCAAACTTTAATAATATCATTTGGATGCTGTGGTCATTTATTGATTCTGTATGGCACTGAGAACATATACCATGGCTTCCCATACTTTAGAGCACACACAAATTTCTTGGGGTCCTGATAAAAGCTGATTCTCTCTGGTAGGAAGAGAATTTGTGAAATCAGTACTGGTCACTGAATACTACATGTTAAGAATATAAAATATAGCCGAGCGGTGTTGGTGCACGCCTTTAATCCCAGCACTCAGAAGGCAGAGGCAGGCATATTTCTGAGTTCGAGGACAGCCTGGACTACAGAGTGAGTTCCAGGTCAGCCAGGGCTACACAGAGAAACCCTGTCTCGAAAAACCAAAAAAAAAAAAAAAAAAAAAAAAAGAATATAAAATATACATGCATGTATATTTAAAGACTAAATATGTAGGTATAGTGTATATTTTCAGATATGATATCTATTTATGTTAAACAGTTAAATATTATATCAAATAAATAGTTTATTTTAACACTAAAATAAATTATAGTATATACTATAATAGCCCAAAATATAACATATAATAAATAAGTAAATGAATATATTTTAAGATATGATTCCTCCTAAATAACAAGTTGTGTCTTTTCAGATGAAAAATCAAAGCTTTTATTTGCAACTTTGTTTACTTGGAAACTAAGTAAAAATAAAAACAAAAACCACCTGGTTTGTTATTAATCATTCATTTGCATTCATTGGATCTTGTTTTCAAATCAAAGCTATGAATCATGTATTACATATGAGATTGTGTATTTGTTTAAAGTACACATATACACTTATACACCACACACATATATAGTTTATTAATTTTAACTCTATATGCTATTCAAAGCTCTATAGTATACATTTTTAAATATATAGCATTCCAGAGAAATAAAACACAAAAGTCAACTTAAATGGATGCGTTAAAGTGTTAATTGTAGATATTTTCTGTTTCAAATTTCATGACTACAACATTTTCTCAAAAGTCAGAGTATTTTTGCCTTTCTTAGTGATGGTAAGAACATTCTGTACTCCATCTTGAAGCTGGTGCTGTCAGAAGAGTAGCATTCAGGGATATGACTGATTGATTATAAACTGAAAAGGGTGACAGAGATTGAGATAAATCTCTGCTGAACTCATTTTAGCCTTCTGTAGGCCACATCTCCAACAAAAGGGACAAGGGAGGAGAAAATGGATATTTCAAGTTGAACAGGCCATTAGAATTCCATCTAAAGTTTGTCCAATTAATTTGAAACCTATTAAGAGTAATTAAATAGTGCCTTGCTCCTGATAACAATTCTCATTTGAAAGCATTTTTGGTTTCATTTGTTTTTATAAGTAAGTATACTTTATTACTCAATTTATAGTTTAAAATTATTTTCATTTCTATATAGTTGATAACTAATGTATGTGATATTTATAAATTACTTTTATGATTTTTCATTATCTTTCATTTAAGAACCTGAGACTTATATTTAATTCTTAAGGATAAACTTTATAAATGTCCATGGTCAATGTCTAGACTTTGAATGGGAAGGGGTTGTATGTTTGATGACTCTGAAAATAGATGTAATACTAATGCTGGCATTATTATGAGAGCAGTGAAGAACTGAGCAGGTCAGTCTTCTAGCTAAGGGACCTTTAATCACACTAATGAGTGGAAGTAATAATAATCCTTCTATTGAGTTTACTTTTCCCC
This sequence comes from Mus pahari, assembly GCF_900095145.1. Lineage (NCBI taxonomy): Eukaryota > Metazoa > Chordata > Mammalia > Rodentia > Muridae > Mus > Mus pahari. The sequence goes on along the minus strand of NC_034597.1, from coordinate 110,793,684 downwards.
AGAACTCCTGTATTCTGTGCAGTCACTACAGAACTGCCACAAGGTTCAGCCAAGTCGGCCTGCCTTTCTGAGTCCTCACTCAGAAAATAGTTACTTTTCTCTTCTTCAGATCTGTTCTTCCTTTTGGATGCTGCCTGGAGCCCAAGTATGCTTCTTCTACTAGTTCTGGTGTTTTTATTTCCTCACTCCTTGGCTGCTTGTCTGCAATGCAACTGTTTATAAACAGCCTGGCTGTATCTGTTACTCTTTGTCTTCCTCTTTCAGGTAGCTGTCAAAATTTACAGCTTGTGGTGCTGTTCTGGAGTTTTTGATACCTAATGAAACTGTCCTCAAGCCTTTTTCTGAGTGCTCCCTTAAATTATTTTACTAATGAGACTAAGAACTGTAAGCGGGAGCCAGTATTTCCCCTGTCATGTCCCAAGTAGGGCTCCTTAAAATTTCTGGTAATAATACATATCATGAATGTATAAATGATATGCTCCTTGGTACTGTATGCCTAGTATAATTCCTATATTCTGTCTTTTTAATTGATTTTAGAATTCCCTTTTATATTAAAAATGTAAATCTATGAGATTTTATTGTAGATATAAGGGAGAAAGTAGATAGAAGGAAGCATCTGGGCTGAACTTGATTGGCTACCTAACGTCAACCATGAGAAAAGAGAAGGGAAGGGAGAAAAAGAGGCTGGGGAAAGGGAAGCAGAAGTCCAGCCCCTGGGAGGAAGAGGTTTAGGTAGGAAGTGGGTTGAGAAGTGCTTGGGGGAGCTGCAGGTAGTGTCTTGCATTTCAGAGACTTAACATGCTATATGTGTAGAATGTAATTGTCATTCTGTCAGGTTCTCCCAGATTACACAGTACATGGAATGGGTGACCTGAAGCATTTTAAAAGCAAGCCAGCGTTCATAGGGAGAAGACTTTTAGATTTCTCTAAAATCAAACTTTGATGAAAAAAAAGTATACAAATCATATATATTTATGTACATGAATATATTACAATATATGAATGTATACATGTTGTACAATATATAATAAAATGAATATACATGAGATCTAAATTTAATTGGGAACAATTATTCCTAAGGAGTTTGATATTAAACACTTCTTCCCTCGTTTATCTAGATTTTGAAAAAAAAAAACATCAGATTTTACTTTAAACCAGTTGTGGAAAACTTTTCTGGTAAAGGACCACACAGTAAACACTTTAGGGTCTTGTTGTGGTAAATTTCCAACCCAAATATGCCCCAGCAATGAAAACACCACTGCACTACCATCTTCTACATCTTATGAGACCCCTTAAAACTTGAGGTTTCTCCAGGCCATGTGCTTCTACTCTGCTTTTCTTCTTTCTCCTCAAATTAACATCAAACATGACTAGCCCCAGGGCTATCCGCAAAAGGGTCTGATCTTTTTCTCAGCTCCCCAGATTTGAACTTTGGAGTCTCTTGTAAAAGCCACACCTATGCTGAAGTTTCTAAAGACTGATTCAAAACAGTGATTATGGAGAGTCTGAATGTTACAAATCTTAAGTTACCTGGTTTGCCTTTAGCCCTTTTAGTAGGGGTATAGCTTTCACATCTGATTCCCATATAACATCGCTTTAACTTCCAGATAAAATCCTCAGAATACATTAACTAGACTATTAGACTATCTGTTTCTGAAAACTCAAACTCTAAGAACATCACCAGAAAGCATCTAAAGCCTGTAACAGAGACCCCATTCCACTGCCTACCTGATGTCCCTACCAGTGTTTTCAGTAAATGCATTTAATATTTTTTTTCTGGAAGCTCTGGCTTCTGCTAGGGTCCCTGGTTCCTGTATAGAAAAGAGAGGAGTTTTTTGATAGCTGTATAGTATTCCACTGTATACATGTACCACATTTTCTATATCCGTTCCTCTGTTGAGGGACATCTGGGTTCTTTCAAACTTCTGGCTATTATAAATAAGGCAGCTATGAACATAGTGGAGCACGTGTTCTTGTTACATGTTGGAGCATCTTCTGGGTATATGCCCAGGAGTGGTATTGCTGGGTCCTCAGGTAGTACTATGTCCAATTTTCTGAGGAACCACCAGATTGATTTCCACAGTGGTTGTACCAGCTTGCAATCCCACCAGCAATGGAGGAGTGTTCCTCTTTCTCCACATCCTCCCAGGCATCTGCTGTCACCTGAGTTTTTTATCTTAGCCATTCTGACTGGTGTGAGGTGAAATCTCAGGGTTGTTTTGATTTGCATTTTCCTGATGACTAAGAATGCTGAACATTCATTTAGGTCCTTCTCAACCATTTGGTATTCTTCAGTAGAGAATTCGTTGTTTAGCTCTCTTCCCCATTTTTTAATAGGGTTATTTGGTTCTCTGGAGTCTAACTTCTTGAGGTCTTTGTATATATTGGATAATAGTGCTCTATCATGTTTCAGATTGGTAAAGATCCGAATCTGTTGTTTGCCTTTTTGTCTTATGACAGTGTCCTTTGCTTCACAGAAGCTTTGCAATTTTATGAGGTCCCATACTGATTCTTGATCTTACAGCACAAGCCATTGGTGTTCTGTCCAGGAATTTTCCCCTGTGCCCATATGTTCGACGCTCTTCCCCACTTTCTCCTGAATATGTTTCAGTGTCTCTGGTTTTATATGTAGTCTTTCATCTACTTAGACTTGGGCTTTGTACAAGGAGCGATTTGCATTCTTCTACATGCTGACTGTCAGTTGAGCCAGAACCATTTGTTGAAAATGCTGTCTTTTTTTCCACTGAATGATTTTAGCTCCTTTTATCTATGAAATTCTTAGGAAAATGGATGGATCTAGAGGATATCATGCTGAGTGAGGTAACCCAGTCACAAAAGAACACACATGATATCAACTCACTAATAAGTGGATATTAGCTCAGAAGCTTGGAATAACCAAGATTCAAGTCCCAAACCACATGAAACTCAAGAAGGAAGATCTAACTGTGGATGCTTCGATCCTTCTCAGAAGGGGGAACAAAATACCCATGGAAGGAGTTACAGAGACAAAGTTTGGAGCAGAGACTGAAGGAAAGACCATCCAGGGACTGCCTCACCTGGAGATCCATCCCATATACAATCACCAAACCCAGACATGGTTGTGGATGCCAACAAGTGCTTGCTGACACTGATATAACTGTCTCTGGATTGGCTCTTCCAGTGCCTCACAAATACAGAAGTGGATGCTCATAGCCATCCATTGGACTGAGCTCAGGGTCTCCAATGAAGGAGCTAGAGAAAGGACCTAGCTAAAGTAGCTGAAGGGGTTAGCAGCCCCCTAGGAGGAACAACAATATGAATTAATCAATAACCCCAGAGCTCCCAGGGCCTAAACAACCAACTAAGAGTACACATGGTGGGACTCATGGCTCCATCTGCATATGTAGCAGAGGATGGCCTAGTTGGACATCAATGGGAGGAGAGGTCCTTGGTCCTGTGAACACTCTATGCCCCAGTGTGGGCGAATGCCAGGGCCAGGAAGTAGGAATGGGTGGGTTGGTGAGCAGGGGGAGGGGGAAGGGGATAAGAGGAGGGTGTTTTTCAGACGGGAAACCAACGAGGAACTGGGATAATATTTGAAATGTAAATAAAGAAAACATCCAATTTAAAAAAAAAAGAAAAGAAAAGAGAGAAGGAGAGAATGTAGCACAAAAAGGAGAGGGTTTATGGCCAGGTAGAATGCAGAAGCTTCAGGGGAAGACAGTAGACAATGGCCCAATGGCCCAATGAGAAGAAACATGTTCACAGGATGGCAGTGGCCAGTGCAAGAGACTCCATTGTGCTTTTTTCCATGTTTAGGGATGGTTCTTGGAATTTTTATTAGATATTTTCTTTATTTACATTTAAAATTGTATCCCCTTTCCTCATTTCCCCTCCAAAAATCCCCCCATGCCACCTCTCCTTTCCCTACTTACTAATCCACTCACTCCTGCTTCCCTGTCTGGCATTTCCCTACACTGGGCATAAAGCCTTCATAAGAACAAGGACCTCTCCTCTCATTGAAGTCCCAAAAGGCCATCCTCTGTTACATATGTGACTGGATCCTAGAGGTCATCCATGTGTACTCCTCTTTGTTTGGTGGTTTAGTCTCTGGGAGCTCTAGGGGTACTGGTTGGTTCATAGTGTTGTTCCTCCTGTGGGGCTGCAAACCCCTTCAGCTCCTTCAGTCCTTTCTCTAGCCCTTTCATTAAGGACCCTGTGCTCAGTCCAATGGATGGCTGTGAGCATTTACTTCTGTAATTATCAGGCACTGGCAGAGCCTCTCAGGAGAGAGCTATATCAGGCTCCTTTCAGCAAGCACTTGTTGGCATCCTCAAGAGTGTCCGGGTTTCGTGACTGTGTATGGGATGGATCCCCAGGTGGGACAGTCACTGGATGGCCTTTCCCTCAGTTTCTTTTCCAAACTTTGTCTCTGTAACTCCTCCCATGGGTATTTTGATCCCCCTTCTAAGAAGGACCAAAGTATTCACTGTGATCTTCCTTGAGCTTCATGTGGTCTGTGAATTGTATCTTGGGTATTCCAAACTTTTGGGATAATATTCACTTATCAGTGAGTGCATACCATGTGTGTTCTTTGTGATTGTGATACCTCACTCAGGGTGATGATTTCTAGTTCCATCCATTTGCCAAAGAACTTCATTCTTCACTCCTTACAACAGACAAGTTTCCAGAAGGATAGAAAGAATGATTTGAATGAATTCTGAAGGGAGAGATAGATCTAGTCTTAGGTAACTACAGGAATGTCAGCAAGCTGCCCTGGAGGTCCTAGGGAACATCTCTCCCCTTCAGAGAGAGTGGACTCTACCTCCTTTTTGCCAGAAAATAAGTCTCTTGAGGACTTAACTTGGCATATAAAAAGATGGAAGATTGGTGCTTTTTTGAGGCCCATTAGGGTCTAAAGACTAGAACCTAGCTATTGTCTAGACCGAGATGGAGACCTAATATTCTCAGCTGCATAACTGGGTGAGGGGAATTTATATTCTAATTAGTAATATGTTTTTCTTCTGCAGCAACCTTCCCCTTGTAGTACAGACACTTAGAGAAAAGCACTGGCCAGGCTATTTTCTGAGTCACTAACCCAGAAAAAGCATACCGCTCTGTTCTTTCTACCCTTTTGTCTTTTCCTCTTGTAGTAGATGTTGTATGGTGTTCTGGGCTTTCTCACTTTACTTGTGTGAAGTCAGTTCCCCACTGTTTCTGAACTCCATTGCTGTACATGCCAGATCCTAACTACATATTGTTACTTTCTTTTTCTTTTTTTCTCTTCATTATCCATCAACATAAACATAACAGTTTAAAGGTTAGCTGCCTTGCTATTTTTCTCTTAAACTTTAGTAAAATTGTTCTCAATCTTCCTTTTATTTCTATTTTAAAATTCTCTTGTGTTTAAACTAGAAACAGCAGAAGGGGTTCTAGATTTTGTCAGTAGCATAGCTCGTGTCTCTAGCTGCATATGTAGCATAAGATGGCCTATTCGGCCATCATTGAGAAGAGAGGCCCCTTGGTCTTGCAAACTTTATATGCCCCAGTACAGGGGAATGCCAGGGCCAAGAAGTGGGAGTGGGTAGGTAGGGGAGCAGGGTGGGGGGAGGCTATAAGGAACTTTCAGGATAGCATTTGAAATGTAAGTAAAGAAATTAATAACAACAACAACAACAACAACAATAATAATAATAATAATAATAATAAAAGAATATGGTACCCAATGTGTGGCTGCTCAAATTCTTCTGGTAACAGTATGTCTTTACTGCCAACCATAAAGCCTTCTGCTAAATTATCTTTTGGACAATGTAAGGTGTCATGTCCCCACCCAGAGCAAGAGATACCATTCAAATTTAATTCTTTTAACTAGTATTCAAATTCCTGCAAAGGTTACTACTCCCTGGTTTTACAAGCTAAAGATTACAGAAAAGAGGAATCCTCCCTGATGGTCCTTTAAGTCTGCTCATTCCTTACTAGGTTCAGAACACCTATCTTATGACTGTCTTTTATTCTGGTACTCTGGAAGTTTATTTAACTGATTTCATACTGGAACTCATCTTTCAGAGCAACCTAATTTCATGTTTCCAACCACAATCGCTAACATTTGACTCAAAATAAATGTTGTTATTGCCTTTGGTGATGAATCTGTATTTACTCCACAAGAGTTAGACTTGATCTTGTAAAAAAAAAAAAAAAAGAAAGAAAGAAATGTTGCTTAAATAAAACAAACAAAACCTGTACTTGCATGAACAGGTTGAACTCAAATTGATAAGAAATTCCACAATTGTGGGGAGATTGGAATGTTGCAGGTCCAGAGCCTAATTATACTTTATCTTGTTCTAACTTTACCCATATAACTAATCATTCCTTGTCCACCTCTGCATCTGACCTTTGTAACTAACAGATAAAAATCTTTGGGATTTATTAACTTAAAAAAAAAAACCTCATTCCCACAAAATCAAAAGTCTAAAAGTGTCATCAGATAGCATCTGAGGCCCATAGCTGTGAATTCTCTTGCTTTGCTGTTATTCTGATAACTCTACCACTATATTTGAAAAGTACCTCAATTTATGATTTCATTCTGTCATTACAAAATCTTCAAAAAGCTGCTACTTCACTGGGACATGGAAGTTGGGTAACCTAAATGTGAGTTCCCAGCTGTGGTGACTCATGGCTTCAGAAAAACCTCTCTTTCCAACTTGGGGTGAAAGTTGTGTCTTTGAATCTAAAGACCACAGCCTACTGCACAGCTCAAGGTCATGTCAGTACTGATATTACGCTTTGTTTATGCCTAATCTTCTGGGTTTGTGGCTAATTTATTTCTTATGAGTTGTAGAACATGGACAGTCTCCTCCTCTCATCCTCCCCTTTCATCTACAACCCAGAAGACTATCTTTGCACATGCAAATAGACCATCAGGGGTTTTCCTGAATAAAGAACAGGAATTCTGCTGCTACTGTCACAATAATAAGCACACTGCAGATGGTGCTTTCATCCCAGAACAACCACAACAGAAAAGGAGATATGAAACTTCTGTCTGCATTGCAGTGTGCCTTTTTTTTTTTTCCTATTCTATAATTTGACGGTTTAATTTGGCATTGGTGCAAATAAATACTTAATCTTCTACTGGAACTTGACTGCTGGGCTTGTTGTCAGGGTGGTAATTCTAAATATAGGTAGGCAAGAGGCGAAAAAGACACATCAAATTCCTTATCTATCTCACTTTTGGCACTTTCAAAGAGTTTATATTTAAGCTTAAATTTAAATAAGCATTCTCTTATTACCATTGCCAGTATTCTGTCACAGTAGTCCTTTTGGTTCACTAAATAAGAAACATAAATTAGAGCTTCAGAGATAGCTTGGAATCCCTGTTTTTTCAGTCTATTGGAGGTATCAAAGTGGAAGTGTACTAGATCCATCCCAGCCCTTGATCTTCTCCATGTTGAGAAATACAGTGGAGAAACAGTTAAGATGAAAAGGTGTGATGACCGAAAACAAAAAAGTTATTATTTTTTTCCTGAAAACTCAGGTCTTCTCAAGGTATAAAGTTTTAAGTTTTCATGCAATGCACAACCTCTTCAGTTTGTTCCCACTGCTGTCTGCCCAGTACAGGGCCTGAGCTAGACATTTATCCTTGTCAGCGAACCCTGCTTGCCAGCTTGCTTCACTTCTGCTCACTACAGCCTCTAATGCTCATATGATCTCTGGTCTCATCAATTACAATTATTTCAAGTTCTATTTACTGAACTTTCCTAATGCTGTCCATCTCCCTAATGCATCTGTTGTACTCAAATATAAAACTATAATTGGGTCTACTATCAAGAATTGTTTTTCCTTTGTGTTGATCAATGTTACTTTTATAAGTTTCTTTACAAGTTAGCATCAAGAAAAAGATTTCAGCTTCTGAATAATTTGCAAAACATGTTTTCTTCCTCTTTCTTAGATATTATAAAATTGAGAATTCAGTTTTGTAGCTTATTATTTGGATAGCATTTGTCTCTGCTCTGTGAATCGTTCTCATACTAACGACTAGAGTGAACAAAATGTACATTTTAAACAGACAACTTCCTGAAACGTCTCATACTTTAGGTTCAAAGGATAAATTATCTTTTTAGTAAGAGATTTATTAAAAGTAATTAAAGCCATAGACAGATGGCAACATGGCAAGAACATTGAATACAGTTCAGGCTCCTGTGGCAGAGTGAGGTTTCATTTTCATACATTTTAGAGGAAGGGGGAGGGGGAAATCAATTATAAAGTTTTGTTTGTGGCCTGCATTTAGCCATTTGTAAGGACAAACAGTGAGTAGTCAGGTAAAGAATGTCAAGTGTCTAATGGAAAATCAGCTTTCCTGGCTGGCTGTGACTTGAGGCTGTTAGGGCAGGAAAGACACAAACCTAGAGAAACAATTGAATTTAGTTCTAGAAACCAAATTACCTTAATTTCAAGAATTATAAATTTAGTCAAAGTGAGGGAACTTCACAAAATGACATTGCCCTACTTAACATTTGCCAGTCCATTTCTCTGGAGATTAGGAATCAACATACTAGTATTGAAACATACATAACTACATAAAATTGTCTTGTACACTGACAGACACTTTATGTTTACTCTGTTGCTTATTCAAGAGTGCCATGTTTCTTACTGACAATAGGGTTCATTATCTTGGCAGCATATAAAACCTTTATTATAAGTGCTAGCCTGCCTTTCCTCCCACATCAGTTTTTGTTTCTTCTCTGCAATACCTATATCTTTGTAAACTGCTTATGGTTCTTCTGATACACCATGACATTTTCTGTCTCTGCTTTGTTACAATGCTATATACATCTATAATCCTTCTCTCATCCAAGATGCCAGCCTTCCATAATAATATGTACTTATATGACTTTTTAAATGAAATGAATTATTTTATTCATTTTTATTATATCTGGTGGTCAACTCAATACTTGATGTAAAGCCATGTTTATCGATTAATCATGCAGTTGAACTTTGATCTAAAGAAATATGATTAGAATGAAATATTGAAATAACTGATACAGAAACGTTATACTATATAATGAATAATTTATTTCATAAAAATTAGCGAGTACTTATTATTTTATCATTTTAAAATGAGATAATTCACACCAGTTCTCCCAAACAGCTTTTTGCCCTATAATTTCAGCTTTGTTTTAGAAATGTGGACTGAAACCCAGGGAGATAAAACCATTTTCCCAAGAACACTCAGCTAAAAAGAAATCAAACCCTGATTGAACCTTGTCTGGACATACAGATTGTAATCCTCTATTTCATTTTTCTTCCATTTACATATTGAAAGTATATTTATAACAAATGATAGTAACTAGGCTCTCCTGTGTGTAGATTTAGTATTTCTCCTGAGAATGCCGACATTGCTTTGGCTGTAGCAATTGAAGAGTAGATTAAATTCTTTTAAAGTCTTAAGAAAACTGTGTTAGATAAGTACATCTTAGAATATTGTATGTGTATGTATTCATTTTAACTATTTAGCCAGGAACAAAATAGCCCAGAATATACCAACCAGTCCTCACAAGCATTACATAGTTCTCTTGAGATTTTTTTGTTTTGCTTTGTTGTTTTTTTTTTTTTTTTTTTTTGAGGGGGGGGCAGGGTCTGCCTGGTTGCCCTAAAACTTATAATGTAAACCAAGCTGGCCTTTAATTCACAGAGACCCACCTTCCTCTGTCTCCCAAATGTTCAGGTTAAAGTCAGAAAATACATAAGTTTCTGGAGTCACAGACAAAGCTCACAAAGTAATATAAACAGGAGCTAAAGAAAAGGTTTAATGATCAGAGGACTTGTCATGCAAACAGGAGGATCTGAGTTTAGATCTTAAGCACCCATGGTAAGAGCCAGCCATGACAATATAGACCTGTAACTCTTACGCTCAGAGGGCAGAGGTGGGGAGATCTTGCAGGCTTGCTGGCAGCCAGCATAACCAGGCAGTGAGCAAAGGTTCAATGAAGACCCTGTCTTTAAAAATAAAATAGAGAGTCATTAAGGAAAGCACCTGATGAAGACCTATACACACACAGGCACACACCAGCACATATGTATATATCAAACATACACAAACACAGAAGATGCTAACACATACCTAAAAAGTAGTGTTTAGAGGACTTAATGTGTACACTGAATAAAGTACCTCTTACACACTGAAAATCTCATTTTCTTTCGTGTTTATGTCAGTTAATTCAGAGCAGAGACTCTGTTTACTAATGCTGTATGTCCTATGACATATTTTAGATATTTTGGCAGAGGTGATGAGATAAGAATAAGAAATGATCTACATTCACAGTATGGAAGAGATTGTACATAGATATGAGACAGGTATCTGTGAGCCATGATCTGGCTAAAAATCCAATAGTCCGAAGGGCAATGCCAGCTACTTTAACCCCCATCGAGTGGCCTAGCAGGTCAGCTGTTAACATCATACTCTTTGATGATTTTGAGGCAGACTTTTACTAGCAGATAACATGCTTTTTCACCTTAGATTATCTCAAGGATACATATGACATGCCAAAGTCTAATATATTTGACCTTGAAGACTTAGTTTCAATCAAGATGGCAGATTTATTGGTCTGTTGGGGACACTCCTATTTTTTATTGTGTTGCTGTGATAAAACATACTAACTAAAAGCAACTTAGATCAACAAGGAGTTTGTTTCATCTTACAATTCCATGTTATAATGGAGAAGTCAAACCAGGAAGTTCACATAGTTAGTCATATCACCACATAGCCAAGAACAGAGAGAAATGGATGCATGTAAGATGAATGCATATAAGTTGACTTGCTTGCTTGTGCTAGCTTGATTTATCCAACTTCTCCATGCTAATATAGTTCAGGACAAACTCTCTAGGGAATGTTGCCACTCACAGCAGGCTGGTTTTTCCCACATCAATTAACTTAATTAGCAAACCCCTCACAGACATGCCCATAAGCTATCCCTAATTGAGACTACCTTCCTAAGTAATCTGAAAGCTAACCATCACAGGGGACAAGACAGGTTTGGAACATTTTGCTTTTCCCACCACTTTATCTACTTTCCTCTGTGACATCTCTTAGATGCTGACTCAGTAGGGCTCCATTTATTAATGAGAGAACTAAAAAGAGGGTATTTGGAGAACAGAAATTTAGTAGAAGGCCAAGACATTTTTTGGGGTAGGTTCTTTTTTAAAATTTGAGGTAGTATCATGTTGGAGGACTTTACATATCCCTATGGGAGGGGCTAACCCTGCCTTTTGTTTTGCTAATGTCTTTTATTGATCACCGCATCTGTCATCTTTCCTATGAAAAGCATTTGAATTAACAAAATCCATTTCTCCTTGGGAAATTAACTTCTGGTGAAGCAAATATATAGAGCACACTGAATAAATTTATACTGCAGAAGATATCAATTGATAACTCACTTCTTTTTGAAGGCATTTTCCATATGCAATTATGACACATTTCTTATGACAATTCAACATAAATTCAACTTTTGGAGATTTTATTTTTTATGTAAAGAATTGTAAATATATATATATATATATATACCATAGCACAGAACATAGCCTATTCTTAACGGCTACGAAAACTAGCTAAACATCTTATATAGTTTGCCACTAGGAGGTTAGAATTTTAAAGTTCTGAAGTGCAGTGGGTAGTTGGGTAGGTGCCATGTCTTGATCAATGCCGAGAGTAACCAGAATAGGAGCATGAAAGCACTCGACATCTTCAGCAACCACTGTTGCAGTGTCTGTTCCTTTGGAACAGGAACTTGTGATGTTCCCAGGACTAGCAACTGACAAGTCCAATGTTTATGACTTCAAAACCATATATGACCAGAATGTACAATGATCTCCTCAGGAAAGACAAAGAACTCTATACACAAAATGGAATTTTACATATATTGGACAGAAATAAAAGGATCAAGCCCCATTCTAAAAGGTTCCAGAACTGCACAGACCTGTTTGACCTGTTCTTCACTTGTGAAGAGAGTCTCTGACTAGGCTGTAGCAGATTTGAACTCCAGAGATCAGGAGTCCTGCCAACCAGTGCATGTGATCAATGTGGACATCCAGGACAAGCATGAGGCACCACTCTGGGAGCAACCCTTATCTGTGAGCTTTGCCAGTGTATCCAGCACACTGAGGATATGGAGAATGAAATCAATGAGCTGGTGCAGAAAGAGTGGCCAGGCCTTACTGAATACTGTCTGCTTCTACTGAGCCACCTGTATTTGGTGCATGGCCCTCACCTTTGTTGAAGACACTTTTTCAGTGTGTTTTCCCTTCTGATACTTGTTTATACTGCTAGGTTTTCATCACCAATGTACTGAACATAAGGAATGAGGAGTGCACAGAAATGCTAGATTAAAATCCATTGTTTTTAACCAAAAGAAATAAAGATGGTTTACTCTACAGTCTTCCACGAAAAAGGGATTTTAAAGTTCTATTTAATTGGATGCTGTCAGAAATACTTGTAAGCTGTATTGCTGTGCCTTCTTATAGATAAGCATGAAATAATATTTATTTCAAATAAGAGTTTCACAAATATATAATATCATCTGTGAAATATTTGTGATATTTATAATAATACTAAAGTTTTGTGCTGTTCACTGTTGAAGATGATGGCAAGAGCTTAAATCTGTTTAACACACTGTACTATTTCCAAATTGTAGGGTGGATTTTAGTCAGGGCAGGGTTTTGCTGTTGATCTTCAAGAGTTTCAATAGGGTTCAAAACCATGAAATTTGGTAATTATTTCCAGCTTCTATCAGCTAATATGATGTCTGGCCTCAGCTTGTCACACTCCAATAGCTCCTTGCAATCTCATTATCAAAACTTTAGTTTGAAGTTTCAGTCTGTTCCTCAGTAGTATAAATTTGTCACTCTATAACACTAATCTACTTACAACTAATGTTACTTATTGTAACAGCTGTCTACTTACAGTTACAATGTTGCAAAGTTATTTTGTGAAAATAATGTAAAACAAATGTTATCTTAAATAGCTTTGTAAACTTTATCAGGAATAGATAATGCTACAGTGATGTGGTAAGTGGTTAGTTAGATGGTGATTGAATTGGACTTTGATTAAGTGAAAGTACTGTATGATTCATTTTTCTTTGGGTTTTTATGATTTAATACAGGATCTTGCTATGTAGGTGTTGCCTCCTGTGTCACTGTGCTCAGACTGTCCTCAAACCCACAGCAATCCTCCTGCCTCATCTTTCTGAATGTTCAAATTACAAGCATGAGCTACTATGTCTGGCTTATATTTTTTATTTCCTTATTAGAGGAGATACATCCTTGCATATATATATTTCTACTAATTATGAGCTCGCCAAATTCCTTTGGTATTGAAAATTATGTATAGAGAGCTTCTGCATGCAGGACTCAGTTCCATCTACCCCTCAGTATGAGGGTTGCCTCCTCAGAGAAATCCATGCAGACCAAGTGAACACTGGAAGCTTCTGCTTGCTTCGTTAACTCTCTTCTCTTCTTTTCTCCCAATAGGAACTTTTTACCCCTGAATGCAAGTTTAAAGAGTCTGTTTTTGAAAACTATTATGTAATCTACTCATCCATGCTGTACAGGCAACAGGAGTCTGGCAGAGCCTGGTTTTTGGGATTAAATAAGGAAGGGCAAGTTATGAAAGGAAACAGAGTAAAGAAAACCAAACCAGCAGCTCATTTTCTACCCAAGCCATTGGAAGGTGAGTACATCACATGCATCATCCTCTTGAGTGCTGCTACTGACTTTAATTTTCACATAGATACGTCTGACACGGCCACAGGAACCTTCCAGGGACTGATAGAAATGTTCTTTATTGGAATGGTGTTCACACAGATTTTTCCTCATGCTGCTTTGCTAAGCTTCATGGGGTCACCAAGTGCACACTTGTGGTAGAACATGTGTTTAACATATGTAGGAGGAGAGATTTTCAGTTCTGTGCACCAAAGAGGGGGGACAAAAGAAAAAAATTTCCTTCTATGTAATTGACTGTATGTATGTGCTGCCTGCATGTGTACATGTGGGCATGTGTGTGTGTGTGTGTGTGTGTGTGTGTGTGTGTGCATGCATATGTGTAGCAGAAAACTTTCAACTTCACAAATCCTCATTATCCCAAATGTTCTAAGTACTTCATGACTTTTTTAAAAATTTATTTATTATTATTTTCTTTATTTACATTTCAAATGCTATCCCGAAAGTTCCCTATACCCCACCCCTGCCCCTGCTCCCCTACCCACCCACTCCCAGGACTTGGCCCTGGCCTTCCCCTGTGCTGGGTCATATAAAGTTTACAAAACCAAGGGGCCTCTCTTCCCAATGATGGCTGATTAGGCCATCTTCTGCTGCATATGCAGCTAGAGACTTGAGCTAATTATTTGAAAAATAAAAATCTATGCTCTTATGAATATATAATGATACATATATAAGAAAATTTATTTTCACATGGAACTTTAAGAATTGGCTTATTTTCAGAATATCTAGGTAAAATTTCTTTTGAATTACAATTCTTGCAGACAATCCTTAAAGAACTCTACAAAGTCCTATGCTACATAAATAATTTTCCATTTATCAAATTATTTTGCTGCATTAAAGGAACTTACCTACTTTCAACTCTAAATAATAGCTCCTTCACATTTATTTTGATCAAATCCTAAGGCACAGGCTACCATGCTCTATCAATTAATTAGAAAAATATAAACATATGTACCTTGATCATTAAAGATTCTGCCAAAGGGCTATTTACTATTATTTATGTTAAAATTTAGAGCTGAAACAAAATGACCTTAAGTCTATTCCAAAGTTTTCTGGAGAAGTGAAATGGAGAAAATAACAGAGCCAGCAAACAAGCTTATAGAAGTGACCCAGCTTCCTGGGATAAAAGAAAAGGCCACCAGGTCCCTCTAGAGACTGACATGGTACTGGCAAGGATTTCTTGAAGGTTGTAGCCAGCCTATCTATCAAAAATTTCAGTTTTTTTTCAGACTTGATGCTTTGGAGTTCCTCAGTATTACCTCCAACCACTGAGCAGACCCCAGCCTTGCTCCTGTAGGTAGGTCAGGTCTGAGGCATATAATACATATCATGAAGACCATAGAAAACATCAGAGATTCTCCCACTGTAGTATAAACAGTTTAATCAGAAATAAATCCTATTTCTTGGTATACTAGCTCTAAGCTGAACTGTTATGTGAGTATGATGTGTACATATAAGGAGAGAAAAGTACTATTTTATCATGTTTTAAAATAATTCCTAGACAGAGGTACACTAACTAAAACAAAGTGGTATGCTTTTTTCTTTTAAAAACACTTCTGAAAAACAATGCTTGACAGTGAAGATTATTAGAGGGATATGAATTTCAAACTTTACAAGCCCCAGTAGGGTATAAATTATATATCTGAAAGCTTTAGGACAGGTAAAGATATTTCCACAGGACCATTGCTTCTGGATACTCTGGGCAGTCACGTCTCCCACTAAGATTTATTTCATAAGAGATGTTAGTCAAAGTTTTGATACTATTGGGTCCTGATTTGAATGGGAGTGAGAGACTGGAGGTGCTTCCAGAATGAAGACTGTCTTTTTTCTTTTTAAGTTAAAAATAGATTTTCAATACAATATATTCTGATTTTTGTTTCCCTTCCACCACCTCCCCCAGATAGTCCCCACTTTCCTACCCACACATGTCCACACCCCTTCTTTCTCTCTATCCTAAGAAAAGAAACAGTCATTTTAAATAATAAAATTATATAAAATAAAATAAAATAGGAAACAAACAAACATAAAAAAAGCCAAAGAAAGAGCTCAAGATATACATACAGATGCAGAGACCCATACATTCACACACACACACCAATCCCATAAAAATCACAAAACCACATATACATATGCATACACATATGCATATATATACATATACATAAATACAAGGACCTGTAAGGAAACAAAACAACCAAAAGCCTAAAGTCTTGAAAAAGTATTATGAGTCAAAGAACCTCTAATAAAAAGCATTGAGTTCATTTTGTGTTTGCCATCTACTGCTGAGCATGGGGTTAGGCCTTTGGAGTAGTTTATATAGCCAGTGAGACTTGATTGGTGGAAACCAAATTTTCATTTGTGAATGGTTATCAGTTGGACATCATTTCCTGGGTTAGAGACTAGCAACTTATACATACTTTCCAAGTCATTTAGTTCAGTGTACATTTACTTTTGTAAGCATGTTAAGAAAACCCATGAGATACGTTGATGCAGATGCAAGAACCCTCCATGGAAGTTGTGGAATTGATCCTGATTCCACCTAGGATCTTTTCTGCAACTTCTAAGCTTTCAAAACCCAAGCAGCTTGCTGGGTATAAACCATAAACCTCTTACTTTCATCTGCTTTTCTTTACATTCCTAGTTGCCATGTACCGAGAACCATCTTTGCATGATGTTGGTGAAACAGTCCCGAAAGCTGGGGTGACGCCAAGCAAAAGTACAAGTGCATCTGCAATAATGAATGGAGGCAAACCAGTCAACAAGTGCAAGACCACATAGCCAGATCCTCAGGTGTCCTGACTTACTTGTCCCGAGCACAGTGGGGCGATTTATCCTTACTAGACATTCCTGCTCCTGTGGCGGAAAAGCCCCAGCAAGCAAGCTGATGCTTGTTCTATGCTGTCTCAGACCTCCTTCGTTGCAAGTGGATAAATCTCAACCTGTGGTCCCCCTATACCAAGAAGACACCTGGACAAACCAGCTAAACTCAGACCATGGAATGCCCTACCAGATATGGAATGCCTTTTTAATATCTTTTCTGTGACTGTGACACTTCATGTGAATGACATACTTCACAAGTACACTCAATACCTTGCCTGCTGACAGCTACCCATAATCCTTTTTGAGTCCTGTTTCAGCGAAATCCATGTGTTTAAGTTCAATTTTGTAGCACACAAATAATATTGAGTAATTTCTAGTTAGATGCTGTAAACCTGTGCTATCATGGATTTCTCTTCTTTCCATTTTTACAGGGCTGCTCGCTCCACTGTTTGTGACCTTTAGCAGGGATTGTGTTCCTCTGAATCTTCAATGTTGCAGTTGGTTTGCTTAGGAGAACAATTAGGGAATCAGGAAGCCTTCTAAACCTATTACTACAAATAGTATCTATAAAGATTAAGATTGTTGTCTTTGGCTCACATTATCGATTAAACACACATATATGTTCTGTCTAGTAGGAGACTCTGTGCTCCCGAGGTAGGCATGGCCTGGGTGGAACAAGGGTCAAACACAATCCATGGAAAGCTCTCTATGATAGGTGTTTGGCATTCCCTCTTAGTTTCTTTATGTGTGTGTGTTTTATACATATCACAAGCTTACTGGTAATGGTAACATTTGCCTTGCCCAGCGAGCAAGACCCACTTAGTTTTTGAGAAAGTGGGTCCAAAGAATTCTGTAGGCCTTGTAGGCCTGATTAAGGTTCATTTTATTTTCGTCAATTAATCCTCACTATTGGGAAAAAAGAATAAAAACCCAAATCATTACAACTATAAGAAATATGCTACCTAAATCCATTTCCGGCCAACTCCTTCCTATTTTTAATGAAGATAACTCAGTGCCACACCTGACTTGGGCTGCATTCCAGTTATCCTCATCTTCAGCAAAGCATGGGCAAGGCGGCTGTTGTGTTCTTTCCTGCAGCAGCAATGCACACGTTAGTATAAATTAGACTTTCAAATTTTTGGTATTTAATGACAAGTTTTAAAACTGGGTGTATTACGGGTTTTGTTTGCTCTTTTATTTTGGGTTTTGTTTGGCTTGGTTTGTTTCTGTTTTGCTTTGTTTTGTTTTGTTTTTAGCTCAACATGGGACCTGGTATCCTCCTGGATGTTAGCAGTATATATACCTCTAACTCAGCTATGTTAGGCCCAACAGGCTGGTTAGAGATGATTTGTCAAGATTTCAGAATACAGTTTGTTGAGTACCCTAGATAAAACTAAAGACAACCCAACACACCCCAGCAATTGGGGTTTGGGCATTTGATTTATTTAATTTTGTTTTATTGCTTTAATTTCATTTTGAATTGAATTCTGTAGAACTCAAAGTTTAGGGATGCTTAGAAAGGCCGTGAATTGCTGGAGATACCTTAAAGATTTCATGCAAAGTGTTCAATAACAGATATAAAAAGCTTCAAAATGTTTAGTACTAAACTGTTTGGAAAAATATTTGTTAACTGTATGTACTCTTAATAAAATTCCATGTTTTCTTCTCAGAAGAATTCATTGAGACCAAACTGAACCTCTTTTATAAGAAACAACTGATGTAGGATCAATGTACTGGCCTCTTGTTATTTCCATGTGGCAGGATGACCTACTTGCCATTGTCCCCATATACACTGTACTTACTGGGAAATTATTTTCTCATTGCTTTCATGAATCTCCATGACAACCTTTGCCCAGCGTAGAAAAATTTTGGCCTGCTTAGCTAATTAAAGATTCAGTATAAATTTAAGTGTTTATGTTCATTTCATTTTCATATTAGATTCCATTTTAATAAATAAACATTAGCAAAATCTTTGAGTAGATTTATTGTCAATAATGCTAAATTGAAAATAAAACAAAATAACCCCTTTGACCACTCCTGATTTGGTGTTATGCTTAACTAGATGAAACTCATTAGCTGATTATTTAGAGAAGACATAGATTCATAATATGTGGTGAAATATGAATAACTTGTAATTCCTATTAGTTGGGTTTGTAGACACAGCTTATACCCCTCCACATGCACACACATCCCAAACCAACCTATCTTTCTGTTTTTGATAATCAACACTACCTGAGATTTCTGTTCTCAAGACCTATTTAGTGGTTAAAATTGAGGCAAGATTTATTTTTGTAAATGTCTAAGATTTATGTTAATGTTTCCTTCTGTTTGTTTTGTTTCCCAAGATTTGTCTTTAAAAGCATTTATTACTGTAAGTAGGTATTCAAGTGGTTTATTCTAATATATGTTTAGACACATTGGAGTGGGGTCCTTGTTATCTTTGATTTAGTTAGACCATTTCCTTTGTGTCTGGTCTCACCTGTTGCATGGGAAGAGGAAAGCACCAAATGACCTGCATGTACTAGGACTCATGTATCCAGAAGTGCTGGTATGTATTATTCAATTTACATACAGAGAGATTGTCTGTATTGTACAATTTGTGTTTCTTATCATTTGTTGTGTTCATAGCTGTGACATATCAAATCAAATACTTATATGAAGGCATATGGAAACCATAAAATAATTTTGTGTAACAAAATAGCATTGTATCACCCCAAATATAGAGAACTCCCATGTAAATAAGTTGATAAACTCAATTTTCCCCTTTACCATGCCAAAGAAAATTTTAGCTCCTTGATGATACCTCTCTTGCTATTTTTCTGGAACAAGGTCATCATTCCTTCCCTCAGAAATTCAGTTTGCTACCATTAAATGCAATCTGTCATCACTGATGTTCTGTATAGTAAATCTGATGGAACACATTTGTATTTATAGACTGTGTGTTTTATATCTTCCTGTATGTATGTTCATTGTACCAAGTCTATAGAAGACCCATTCATTCTGCATGCATATCCGGTAGGGGAGGGTTAGTTCTATCACCTTTTTATGGTACCTGATTGCTTTGCTTATCCATCAACAGTGCTCAATGTTCATCCTCTGCATAATTCAAGTAACACCATTTTTGTTTTCAAATAAGTTTAGTTCCTAAAAATTTTTACTACTTTCCTTGGAAATAATTGTGAAAGATGCACAAACAGTTTGTTCTGTGTGAAGAGCAAAGGGAATTGAGCACTTTCCCTATTATTCTGGAGAATGTGGAGTCTTGCTTTAAGTGTTTGCTTGTTCTGGGTACTTTGGGTGAGGAATAGATCAATAATGGACACTACAACTTTTTCTCTAGTGTTTCTAGTTACGGGCTTTTTAGAAAGTAAGCAAAATGTATCATATCTGACCATTTAATTAATGATTGAACTACTAAACTATCTTTTTCTCTTCTCTATAGAGTGACCAATATCAGATTTGGTCTTTAAACAAAAACTAAAACTAAAACAACAACAACCGCAAATCTTTTGTTGTTCCTTAAAGTGAATATGTATTACTTTGTTAATTTTTTTCCAAACATCACGCGTATAATATGTGTTTGATGTTTCTCAATGAAGGTTAGTGAGACTAAACTGACTAAGGTTCAAATTAGAAGAAACAGAAAATAGTGGGAAATGATTTCCTATTTTATTTTAGGAAAATATTATATCCTAGGGGAACAATTAGGCCAAATTTCTAAATATTTTCTGAAGTACAGGTTTAGTCAAATCCAGAATGTAAATTGTGTTGTTCTGGATTAAGAGACATAGGTAATTAAGAGTTTTACAAAGTGAAACACAAGACTGAGTAAGTGTCTGGAATACTAAGTAGCTTTCAGAAAAGTTGTGACAGTTGAGCTTGTAAATTAAGACTTCACTGTATTTTTTTCTATGTTCTAGGTTCTCATTTAGTATAATTCTGATATTTACTGGTGAGCTGATAGAGATAAGTCACTTCTTCCCTGGTGCTGCTAGACTCCAGATGAACTCAGGATTCTTGAAAGGAACAATGGTTCTCTTCCTAAATTTAGAACTTTTGTCCCCTGGAGGAATTCTTCAGTTATGATTTGCTAAATAAGCATGGCGAAGATCATCAAAATTGATTAACTTAATGTCTCCTTTACAATTATCATGTATCCTAGTGTAATTTTTGAAAACCACAAGTAAGCCAAAGAGATTTGTTTATTTTCTTCTACTCATTATGAATTTGTCCTTGCTTGGCATTCTCAAAAAAAAAAAAAAAAAAAAAAAAAAAAAAAGGTAGATTCTATCTTGGAGTCAAAGTATAGAAACATTTAGATAGAAGATAAGTTATATTCTTGCCTATCACCATGTGTTTTAGTTTTGGTTTGGTTTCTTCCTCTTCTTCTTCCTCTTCCTCTTCTTCTTCTTCATCTCTTCCTCTTCCTCCTCACTTTCCTCCTCCTCCTTCTTTTACTATAAAAGTGTGTGAAATCTAACACTTCTTTATAGATGTTGGCATTTATAGATTTTTACTGATGTTGGCATGGCTAGGGCCAAATACAGGTTGACAAACAGACACACAAATATTAGCAAATAAAATTAATCTTATTTTTAAAAAAATCTGTTTTCCAAGGAAAAGAACTGATTAGAATTTAGGTTATTAAGGCAAATACTGCAGCTTTCTTCCATAGTCTATAACAATGTACCACAGAACATGGTGACCTACCACATATTTTCATGTTGTCCAAAATTCAGGACATAGCACACTTTATTCTTCATGAAAAAAAATTCATTTTTCCAATGTCTTAAACTCTATTCTGAGAACTCCTAAATGGTCAGGATATTGCAACACGTTTTTCTTACAAAAATATAAGAAAAGTAACACATACTTTTACGATAGATGCTATCTATAGAAATGATAAAAACTAGAGAGGAAATTATAACAATAAAATAGACGCGCTTAATGAAAAGGGTCATAAGGAACTGAAAGTAATTCCAGGGAAGCAAATACATAGCTGTGATTAAAGCCAGCCCACAGGTTTTTTTATGTATGGACTGAGAGTTCAGGATAGATTTTATTTATTTGTTACAGTTTTAAAACATTATACATTAAAAAACACTCTCCCTCAGTAGTTTCTCTAATAGGAACTGTCCAGATCTTTATAGAAGGCTGAGTCTTATAGTAAGAAAAGCTGAAGGCCATTGTACCATGATGGGAAGGTTAGTGAATCTTAATGCTTGCAAGTCAACCACCACATCATCAGAACTGGTATTGAATTATTATAATTGTTTTTTTTTTCTGGTTTAAAATCTATTTAGAGAGATAGAAAGTATAGAGAAAAAAAGGAATGAAATCATACATACTATACCTTAATTCCTTATATTTCCTCCAATTTACAAAACTAACATTGATTACCAGCTCAGTAAGTAATAGATATACAACCAGTATGGCTGGGTTCCCTAATCTCAGGATAGAGGCAACAATTTTATAAATACGTTAAATTCTGAGAACCTTATTATTACTATAAAGCCAGCACCAGTGACCCTTCAAATACTTCTCAGTATTTAGTTTTTAAGTAACACAGCGGAGGTGTGTTTTCTTTACATTTGGAGACTTGACTGATAAAGTCCAAGCCATGATTCTAAAATATTTGCATTATTAATATAAAATTTGCAAGTAAAAATTCATCTTAAAACAAAACAGAAATGATTTTGCTATGTTATTTTGGATTTTACAAATAATTCACATTTAGGGAAAAGGTATTTTTTTAGCTTTAAATAATGGTTGATTTAACTATGTGTATAAGTAGATCTAACTGTATATATGCAAGAGAATCCCAAATATTGTACATTTTCATAATTCAATGTGAATTTCATACAGAGCAAAATTTCACCAGAAAAATAAACATTTTGTTCGTATCATTGAGTGAATAGTTGTAATTTTGATTTAAACCATTTCTAGAATTTTAGTGTCCACTTCTGAACTTGTAAAATCAATGTCATCTTTTTGACCCCACCATTTCTTTGAAGAAAGGAGAGCCATTAAAGGGAAATGAATGCAGTATGAAGACCCTCATGTTTCTAAGTAGACACTGTCTTCTTCAGAGGATAAATTACATGAAGTAATTTAAGTATGAAAAATCAGATTTCTTGTACATGTAACCCATGTCTAGTCTTAAAAACAAAATCTGTTAGTTCTTAGGATCTAAAGTGGTTATTCCAATTTATTCTTCTCTGCCGTGTTTGTTTTCCGTGAGTAAATAGATATTGACACAGAATATAAACAACTTATGTCATTATTTATTAAAATGTCAAATTGTGCATTTATCATTTCTTCCTGTAAGAGAATCTTGTGAGTTTAAAGCCCTTGTGATCTGGGAAGCCCCCAACCCATCATCACACCTCATATGTGTCTGTCATAATCATCCCATATACAAATTCAGAGTCATATGGAATCCTGGAAAATCTGACTGGTTGGTTTATGTGAGAATAAATATTATCCTTATATTCTGATACAGTGTTTCTGGTGTTGGGATGTGGAATACTAAATACCATGTGATTTAGCATTTTTCTACTACATCTTGGTAAACATTGGATGTCAGAAATTACTTTGTTATAAGGGCCTTTCTATTTTCTTTAGGGTGGTCAGCATTGACTGTGGCCACTACAGACATATCCCCATAACACAAATACTCCTACCTACCAAGTCTAACAACCAAATTCTCTGTAGACATTGCCAAATATCTTGGGGGTTGCAAAATTGCCCTCTTCATTTGTGAAACACTGATGTTAATTGTGGGAGAACAATTCTTTATGGTGTAACTTATATCCATTTACTAAAGTCATTTGTATTAAAGACCAATGCTTCACTTGGGCAGTCAGAAATAGAAAAACACACAAAAATCTGTCCTATTGCTGTGTAACATGCTTTCTTCTGAATTTCTAAAATGGCCTAGAAATAAGAATCCAGTTGTCTCCCATGGGATCATTAAGGATATTCGGTACCAAGCCAGATTTCACATGCATTTCCATTCCATCCATCCCAGCATTCACAGTTTCCACAGCTACAGATTCCATTCCCTGCAATAAAGTAAACACAGAAATCATGATTATGATCAGAATACACCATTAGAATATGTAACTATGAACCATATCTCTTCATGAGAAAACCATTTATCCTCTCTAAAGTGTCTAACCATCTTTAAGATAGTAAATGGCATCTCTTTGAATTCATAATTTATTAATTGAACAGTACCTACCTTTCATCACTCAGCTGGGCTCCCATACCACAGTTCTATCTTCTGTTAGTAGGCAAACCATGTATGACTTACAAATAAACATTGAAAAGCATAAAGCCCATTGATATTAAATTAGACAGGTCTGAGAGCTGCAAGAAATCCTTGTCTAGTAAGGTGGACAGAAAGTGATTGTCTAATTTAATGTCATGCAAAAATAATCATGTTCAATGAACTAAAAATGTTTGATTACAAAAATATTTTGTGTTACTGAGATTTTTACCAATGGTATATTGAATCAGTTAGAAGTCTAATAAGTGGGCACACATTTTATAATTAAAATAATAACTTCAGGTGAACACTTACATAGTTATTTAACTTGGTTCAATATTATTTATAGCCAATTATTAGAACTAAATAAATTAGGTTTGATGGTCATTACACAGTTAAATATTTATTATTCTCTGTTGTTATCTCTCATCCTGCCACACACACACACACACACACACACACACACACACACACACATTCATATATATATCCAGTTTCCTAAAAACAATCAATATACCAACTTGTAGCATGTGAATGCTGCTTTAAATAATACCCCTTCCCTGTCTGGACCTTATTAAAATGAAATGGTTGTAAACAGAATTCTATATTTGTATAATTGTCTATGTGTGAGTTTATATAACAGGTTACCTTGTGAAATTTTTCCAACAATCATACACTCTGGCTTCATTCCTTTGCATTTTTCTAGGGAAAATGTTATTTTGTATTTACAGATGTTAATTTTTCCTTTCAGAGTTAATACACATGGGCATTGTTCATTTGATTGCATGGAAGCTGCCCTCTCTGCCCTATCTAAAGCAGTGTGTGGTAGATGTCATTTTATTCTATTGACGTTTGTGGCACAAAACAATTAGTGTAGGTCAATACTGTACCTGTGCAAATGAGACCGTCGTGTTTGTCACAGTCTCTGTCATCACAGTCACAAAACTCCCCTGAAATATACCACTCTTCTCCAGAACAAATGCACTTTCCACAATGACAAGAACCTGAAATCACAATGGGTGTTACTCACTGTCACCAGAGAAATAAAGCTTTTCATCAAGAAGAAAGTATCATTGACACACTGACAATAGACTTGTAATAACCTATCTTCTAAAGGAAAAAGTTTATTGAATAGCTGCTTCTCAGAGGGGAGCTTTACTTACTGTAATACATAAAGGTCATCCAGGAAAGCCTTTATTATAGATCTAGACAGTTGCAATTAGCCTTGAGCAAATGTTCCTTGGTCCAGTCTGGTGGAAATGTCAATGAAACAGGAAGTGGCTAATCCTTAGAGATGCTCTCCCCAAAAGGTATTCAAAATAGATGGTTTGTTTCTTTCTTTTTCAATAGAATTGCATTTTAAGGTTCCTGTTCTCTAAAGGAATGTACTACTAAATTATATCAAATGAAGATTTATTTTACAATCAAATAATTACTAAATTATTGAGCTAATCATTTTATAGTTTTATGTACATGCATTTCTTGAAATAGAAACACACAAACTTCATACTGAGTAGCACGGTAAAATGCTAAAACTGCAAACTCAGTTCCTTATATCTGATTGATGGCTCGGGCTTGCTCTTTAGGATTAGCTATAATCATCAAGAGTTCTTAAAAAAAAAAAAAATCCTGAATAGGGTGTAGTCAATTTTCCCACCTTTTATAAACTTCCTTTGTGGTTTCCTCCAATTTAATTTAAAATCTACTTAGTTATTAAAATATTTTGTGGTAACAGAGAATTTTATTAGCAACTTAAAATAAAAAAAATTAGTTTTATGATGCTCAAAAGGATTCTCTTGGTGTAAATGCCTTTCAAGCCAGGCTTGAAAAATCACAAGGATAAGCTACTTTTGCTATAGCCAGTAGGATAAATACAGAATTCAAAAGGACCTCTTCCACTTCGTTGTTTAGCTTTTTTGTTGGACACAATTTTCTTTTACTACAAGATGCTGGTAGTTATTGGTAAGTTACTCAAGTAACCAATCACCTTGAGAGAATACGAAATAATAAAAGTTTTTAATGCAGTTAGAAAAACTCCAACTGATTAAGCTTTAAATACACACAGGAGATTCAGGATTAAATTCTGAGTACTTCTAGTGATTAACATATATGATCAACGACCTGCAGGAATAGACAGCAGAAGACCTCAGTTTTGGGAAGTGAACCTATGATACTGTCATATATATCATGAAAGAATTCAAGTTAAAGTGTCCCAAGCATTTGTAAGCTCATGCCATGGAAACAGGTACACATATTTTAGGTTAAAGAATCTCCCACATAAAAATTTCACTTTTGTCATTCCTCATCACACATCTCAAGGCAAGCAAGTAGTCAGAACCAATTAAGAGATAATAATTGCATTATATTTATTTTACTTCATTGTTAAATGCAGCACGATTTCACTTAATCATGTTTTCCTGAGAGTCTGGAATGACTTTCAGGCTCTTTAGGTCAATATATGGAGTTCTTCCAGTTTTGAGACATAATTGACAACCTAGTGGTTGCTCAGGCCCTTACTGCTGGTCCAATGGGAAAGAGATAAAGGGTCCCTTGCATCCTCATCAACACAGAGTGTATCTTCATTTTAGAATTTACTTTTTCCTAAATTTAAATATTTTCTTTAAGATTTCTTGGCATGGAAATATTAACTACCAATTGCTTGTTTAACGAATGGTTTATGAAGCCCCTACATGGGAACTCAGTTGTCTATCATAGAGATATTCCCCAAAGCACATCACATTTAGTGGCTGACTTCCATCAGAGAAGGATTAACTATTTGAACAATTGAGTACTTTTATTTGTTTCTAACACAGTATCTCTTATATCATGAAGTTACTTCTATAATAGAAATAAATGATTTTATATATTACTATATCATATCTAGGATGCCTTTTATGTGTATCATAATTCTTAGAAAGAGTTTACACTTCATCTTCAACTTATCTCTTGCCTGGAAGTGATTCTTATTAGTTCTTTTGTTTATGGACTACTCAGCTGCAAAGAATAGCAAAATATTTTCCTGAAGTCATCTAAAGTCAATTTTGTTTATGTGGAATGAGTATTTGACAATTTGGAATTCTAGCTTCAAATAGTAGATGTCATGAAATGGTGAGAATAAAACCGGATTTGATTTTATGTATGTCATGGAAGCAATTTTCGTGTTCACCATAATTGCAGGTGTGTTGTTTTTCTGTTTGTTGATGGTAAGTAGAAAAAATTTCTACTTCTTACATAAATAGGAACAGTATACCATGTAGTACTAACACAGCGTATGCAGTCATTAGGACCTATTATAGATCTTTATTATAGAGAGCTTTGGCTGCTCTTACAATAGCAGGGGTGGATTATCCCTCTCTAGAAAGGGGAAAAGCATAAGTAGAAGATTCTGTCTAACAAAGTAAGGCTCCTGAACACTCAGAAATGAGCAACTGTTTGACTCAGCAGACTTGGACCTATTCCCATCGGAACACCAACCTAGCCATAGGCTGCAGCTGGCCCATCCTGTCATAACCCTAGGGGATAAACCTGGAAAATCACCACCACTAATCCATTTGATTTAAAAGGACCTTTAAAAATGTCTCTGTTTTTCTGGCTTTTATTATTGGGCAACTCCTTTTTCATCTATTCATAGAATATTCCAAAGACCTAAGGAGGAGAAAGCAAGCAAACAAAAAACTTTTCTTGAAGATGAGAATGGAATACCAGAGAGGATGGGGGAATTGCCTCAGTCCACTTTCCAAAAACAGCTAACAGACTATCTTTTCTCTCTTTTTTTTATTTTTTATTTTTTACACTCCATATTCCATTCCCCACCTCTCCCATCCACCCTCTGACTGCTCCACATCCCACACCTCACCCTACCACACACCATCTCCATGTGGATACTCCCACCTCCCCAACCCGACCTGACCTCTGAACTCTCTGGAGTCTCCAGTCTGTTGAGGGTTAGGTCATCTCTTAATGAACACAGACTCGGAAGTCCTCTACTGTATATGTGTTGAGGGCCTCATATCAGCTGGAGAATGCTGTCTCTGACAAACTATCTTAATCTGATTTAATCTACCACCTAATCACCTATCTATCTGTGATGACTATCACAGCAAAAACATCTATATAGTTTCACAAATGAACAATTCTTGCCTACAGATCTGGCTAGCAGCCATCTGGGAATGGCAACTAGAACACTACGTTATGCTTGGTCTGGAAAGGTATAGCATTTTCCTGTTCTCTTTTCTGAACAGACAGAAAGGAGGTAGCAGAGGAACAGATGAATGAATGAGGGTACCCTAAATTTACTAATGACATAGATGCAGCAATATCACCATGACAGTCTAAAGATACATTTAAAGATGTGTTCCATAATCGTATCTCTAAAAATATGGAGTGATTACTTGAATCTAGAGTAACATTGTTATGATGAGCACATTATTGTGTCACCATGGAGCTAAATAAATAAATAAATAAATAAATAAATAAATAAATAAATTAACCCTTAAGCCAACAAATGAACATGAATCAATATAAATTTCACCATATATTCTGCAAAGGTAGCTAAACTTAGGGGCAATATGGCCACTAAGCATATCTCTCTTGGTCATTTTTCAAAAACAATTTCTGTCAGAGGTTAAGGCCGCATTCCATTACTGACTTTATTCTTCATACATAAAGCCTGAAAAAAATGCTGCAACCTGACACCCCAGCAGGCAGTTTTCACTATTGTACTAATGACACCATCTGTTATGAAGGTCACAACAATTTATCTTGTTTTAAATTTTTCTATGGAGTGATTTATTGTCTTGGCTATAAATTTGTAAGAAATAAAATGCTATTTCCTCATCGTCTCCTGAAGTGATGGCTTTATTCACAGTTCCCAGCAAGTGCAAAGTTCACACTTGTCATTTTAGTAGGGGTGGGTTATAAAGTATCTTGGCATGCAGTCACAAGCCAATCTCTGACTCACACCTATACCTGACAAGAGGGTAAATTCTCAATATATGTTGAGATCACCAGGTTGAGGGGTTTCCTGAGTGGATTTCGGAAAAATTATACAGAATTCAGACAGTTCTATGAGATTTATCAAGGATACAGAGTAGAAGGATGTGAGAACATCTTTCTCATTCACCATGCTGAAATACCCAGTCTCTCACATGCTACATTTTTATTGTAGTTCGTGAGGTGAGCTGTGGGATGATGCTCTCCATGGAGACCAGGAATAACATCCTTGTTATCCTCTATAATAAAGACAAATTACAGTTGCAAGACCTCAGCCTCAGCCCCTTTCTTCTATAGCCCAGGATGAATGCCACCAGAAAGGAAAAGAAATAATTTTCAGGCACCAGCTGCCTACTGTTAATGTGAGCTATGGAATTCAAAATGGAAAGCTTTGGGAAGCCTTTACATTTCTCTGAATTTAGCCATACCCAAGCATTCTATCCACTTAGAAAATTTAAATTCTCAACTTTTGTTGATCTGTCATTGTATTCCCACCACCAAAAGCAAATTAACTACGAAAACATTAAATACTGATTTATGTTGGCTTTGGTTGTGAGGAAATACCTTTGTATCAGTATTTAATCAAATTTTGCACTTCTTCAGTTTTTGAAAAAAGATTTATCTCATTGAAAATTATGTATGTACAGATTCGGTGCACATGAGAGAAAATGCCATGCAAGTAAGAAGAGAGTATTTGATCCACTCCATCTAGTATAACTGTTGCAGTTGTGAGTTACCCAATGTGGGTATTAGAAACAGCAAGTGCTCTTAATTGCTGAGCCCTCTCTCCAGAATCCCTCAACTGTGGCTTTTTGCTTTATTTATTTACTTATTTATTTATTGCATTTTCTATATGCAATTGCCAAGCTGAAAAATTCTGAAATGCTAATGAGGATTCAATGTTTATAGTTTTTAGTGAGTAATTTTGCATAAAAGTCAGGTTAGGGAATAAATGAACTGTAACTCTTACACTGGTGACTATAGCTTTGAGCATTCTTATGCTATTTGCAACTGGGCATGACTCAGTAAAAGCCTATTTATGATGAGGTTCTAAACAAAATATATTTTAAAAACTACACCTGTGATTTAGCATGAATGAAGTCTTCATTTGGTAAAGCATTTGTGAAAACATGAGGAAGATCCTTCCATCTTTTGCACAGACAAAAACTCAGCTTCCATATCTCCTGCTGCTGATGCTCTACTTTCAAGGTTCACACACAAGCTTAGTGGCTTTTCTTAGACAAAGTTTATTCTGGAGGGACTGTTTGCTACTTGCTGTTCCGAGGTACCACATGTCTGAACAGAGATTCAGTCCAGATTCTAACAGTGATACTCACCCTTCCCTGAGCACAATGTGCCATCTGCTGACTCACACAGACTCCTGCTTTGTTCTTCTGTCATATTACACTTCCGCAGGTGTTGGCAGAGCTTACCAAACCATCCTTTCTCACAAACACAACGACCACAGGAGCACATGCCATGGCCTGCATAGCAACCATAAGAGGAGGTAAGGGGAGGATATGAATAAATCGCCAGAAAAAAATCAGAAATTGTAATATAGAAAGTGCAAATCATAGGTTCTCATCTCCCATTAGACATACTTTCCTTACACATACATTCATTCTGACACATCTTTATTTAAAATAGTGTCCCAAAAGAGATCTAGCTTAGCATGGCATATTTGGATGTGATGTAGAAAAGAAACTTGCAAGAAAGAAATATTGAAATTATGTAAAATGGAATTATGGCTCCTGTCTGGATATTAGTCCCTTCTCATTGCGTTTCTGAAAGCATGTGCTAGTGTATTTCTTCATGTGCATACCACAACACCCAGTTCAATCTTGAAGGCTAGTCACGTTGTCATTGCTTTCAGCAATATTAATTGCTCTCCTGGGGCTTACTAACAATTACGAATGGCATTCCTAAGGATTTTACCTTTGTCCTTACCTCTTCATGAACAGGAGCAGATAGAGTGTAAGTACTCATGACATTTATTGGTATATAAAGGTGAAAAATTGTATGAGTTTTGTGCTCACATTTGATCTTTTGTTTTTGTCTTTTTCTGATGTCTTTGTTTTGATATGTTTATTCTGTGATATGCAACTGTATTTGTTACAGTTATATGGGGGTATATAGTTTATGTATTGGGTATACACTGTTTAACTGTGTACAAACTGCAAACTACTAGACTTCTGAATTTTCCAATATAGTTTCCTATTTCTATCTAGTGCTTTGGTCTTTGTTTTTGTTTTTGTTTTCTGATTCTCACATTTTCTCACAGCTTGATCACTTTCTGACTTAGTTATTTGACTGGAATTTCTTAAGTATATATTATATATAGAATGAATTGTCAGGAACCAGAGCATAGGAAATAAAAGATGATGGGCAAAGTGATCCTGACATGTTCCCAAGAATATGTATTATTGTTGTCTATATGGTGTTTCTGGCACTGTGACCCCCATTCTCTCTTGTCTCATCTCTGTATATGAAAAGGTTAATAGACAGGACTCCATTGTTGAGAACTCATTATTGTTCATTTAACATAACCACCCATGAATCCAGGTTTTCCAAAACATATGACAATCTAGAAATTAATAAAGAACAGATAAGAGACCAATTTAAAAAAAAAAAAACAACAAAAAACAAACAAATACACCTCTTCCCCAAAGCTTCCCTCATGCATTAAATGCTGTATTGTCACAGCCAGTGAAGTTTGGTGCTGTCTTCATCTTACAGACAGGAAGCTGAACCTCTGAGGACTTCAAATTTCACTCCAGATCTAGACACACAGGACGAGATCTTGGCTCTAGTTTTCTGATTTCAAAGTCCACGTGCCTTCTATAGCAGCCCAGCACCTTCCATTTTGGGAAAGGAGTTGCCTAGTAATAATTTCTCAATATTTGTCTTTTTAACTCTGCAGGCTTGTTCTTAACTCTTTCCCCTTCTAAGACCTCTTTCCTCTTCACAACTAAATTCCCTATATTCTTTGATAATCCACATTGATTGTATCCTGCTGCTTGCTTTTATAATGTAATAGATGATTCCCTCTACCTTCCTTTAATCATTTTCAGTAATCTGTCTATAGTCTTTGACAATTAATCAAACCACGGAATTTCTATCTGTCTCTGTCTCTTTGCCTCTGTCTCTCTGTCTTGTCTATCTCTGTATCTGTCTCTGTCTCTCTATCTCTGTCTCTCTCTTTCTCTCTTTGTCTCTCTGTCTCTTTCTGTCTCTATCTCTCTGTCTCTCTGTCTCTCTGTCTGTCTGTCTCCCTGTCTGTTTCTCTGTGTCTGTCTCTGTCTCTGTCTCTGTCTCTGTCTCTGTGTGTGTGTGTGTGTGTGTGTGTGTGTGTGTGTGTGGGTGTGGGTGTGTGGGTGTGTGGGTGTGTGTGTGGTGTGCCTCAAGAGGCTGGAAAAGGGCATTAGATCACCTGGAGATAGAGTTGTGAGGTGCTGATGACAGAATCTGGACCCCCAGAAGAGTGCTTATAACTAGTGAGTCATCTCCCCATCATCCATGCACACCTGAACCTTACTTTTAAGACAAGATTTCACACTGACCATGGGGATGATTGACTTGGCTAGTCTGCTGGCTTGGAAAACACAGTGATCCCTCTGTCTTTGCCTTTTGTATAATGGTATACGCCACCATGTGTGCCTTTCACATGCTTCCACAGCAAGTGCTCTATCAGTGGAATCATGTCTTCAGCCCAAATCATGAGATTTCTGTTATCTATAAAGATTTCAGGGCTGTGTTGTCAGTATATAAATCTCCCAGGGCCTGTTGCTATGACACTACCTGCCTTTCTGTTACCCTAATAATTGGAGCTTTCTTAATTTCATCATATAACTTTCTTTCTAAAAGTGATCTTTCATTATTTTTCAATTTCTTTTAAATGCACAACTGTTCTAGTCATTCAGTTCAAAATGTTTTAAATAATGATTGAATCTCTTCAACTTCCCCCCAATCAAGGGAGCTGTCAATTCCTGTTAGTATTACTTGCTACATAGCATCATAAACCTTTGAGATACTTCTCTACTGGTTCTCTCACATTCTTGCCCACACTGCCCTATCCTATACTTCTCAAATTATAGTTTTTCTCCTAGTTCTATGTGATTTCCTTTTGCTCAACCAGGAGATCTTTGATATGCTATAGATTCCTGAAAGGTAGAGCTTCAAGCTTTTTTATAATTTTATTTCTTCTCTCTTTAACCTTACTGACGACACATTTCCTATGTATTTCTTAAACTTGCTGAAGTGAAATGCCTTTCTCTCTCAATATATTCAAGCCCTGCCTAATCTACAAGTTTCAATAAATGAATGAGTGAGTATAGTTCCACAAAATTTTCCAAATAGTACTCATTTAATCCCCTCTGAATTTATTCTCTCTCTCTCTCTCTCTCTCTCTCTCTCTCTCTCTCTCTGTGTGTGTGTGTGTGTGTGTGTGTGTGTGCGTGTGTGTGTGTGTGTGTGCACATATTTGTATGTTTGCATGTTTGTGTTACTTGGATTCAAATCCAAGGGCTGTGCATAATTTGTAGCAGTTTACTGTAATCTGAGCTACATCTTGAAACTTCTATACGATTTTATTTCTCACTTTGCATGGAAATCTCTAGTATAAAGGAAGGAATTCTGCTATTACTTAAAGAATCAATGGCTCCTCGCAGAGAATAATATAATCCAAAATTTGTCTGGGAGGAAAAAGTCCATATTTGCCATTTATCAGCTCATTTATCAAATCCTTTTACAAAGTAAAATTGCCAACGGTAACATATAATCATCAAAATGCATTGATATTTACATTTTGATTTGTCAATTATACACAACTTACTTTTACTTAAAATATTAATCAATTTTAATAGCATATTCTTTATAAGTGGTTATAAATCAGTCATCAACTCAAGAAATATTTGTTATGAACTGTATATTTTATTAGCAGTTTGTAATATAGTAGAATAAAGCATGTTTTGGCCCTATTATCATGGCACTTATAGACTACTAGGGGTGAACAAAAGTCACAACAAAAAATACGCTTGGATTACTGGAGCTTGAAGAGTCTGTTACTATATTCAATAGTGAAAATACGGCAAACAAGGGTACTCAGAGAAGTATCCAGCAAAACTAGGCAGAAGAAGGAGTCAGGTAGTCAATGTTCTAGGAACAGAGCCTTGAAATCCTTGGGACAAGAAATAGCTCAGCATGTTTTCGGCAGTGAAGGCCAACTGTTTGAACAATTAATCAAACACAAATAAAATTCAGAAATGCATACATAGCAAGTTTCTTATTTTGTGTAAAGAATTTAAACCCAAGAGAAATGGGGGGATGCTAGAAGATTTTAAACCAGATGTTGTGGCATAATTAACAATATGCAACTTCATTTAAGTAACTGAGTGTGGTTGAGTGTGTTGGGGAACATGAGTTTGGAGAATGTAGAAGGCTATTAATGATTAAGTCAGGGGAAAATGAAGAGAGTCCTGTTTTGAGTTCTGTCTTGATGGTAGAACATGGGCCTATGGCATTAACTGTGGGACTGGAGGTTGCACATATGGGAAAATTTTTAAATTTTCTGCCACCAAAACTAGAATAAAATACATTTTATCAAATAGAGAAGTTTCAGGAGGTTAAAGGAACAACATCAACTCTTTGTTAAATCTCCTGTGTTTAAAAACTCTCAAGACACTGACCTACAAAGTCTGATAACTAACTGCATTCATATCAGAGCTTAGAGAGCAGGTTGGGGCTGAGTCTAGGCAAAACACACTGATGTTTACAGTAAAAACAACAAAAAAAAAGGCACACTGTTTTGAGTTTTAGAAGTGAATGAGCCAACCCAGGGAAAATACATTCTGACAAGCTCTAAGCTTTAAGGATGGAATACAAAAAGAAAAGCCATATAAGGAGCAAAATCCAGCAGAGGAGGCAAATACTGTAACAAAAAACAGTGTCTCAGAAATGAAGCCTACTGAGCGATTTCTGAAAATTTTAGTTAAAAAATATAAAAGCAAATAAATAGACAATTGGCTTCAAGTCAACTTTTCTCTAGCCAGCCTTACTACATTGCCACTCAAGGTTACAGAGTAAAGTAGCCACAGCCAGCAGAACTCTAGAAAAATATTCTATTGTGATAACTCACTGAGAATAGCCACCTTCACAGAAGGAACATTCTGGAATTATGTCTAGAGATTGAGCTTAATGACTATTCACAAGGCTCTGAAACTGCTTTTGCCTGCCTTCCTTAGACTTTTTACAGATGGCCAACTCTTTAGAGGCAAAAGAAAAAAAATTAATCATCTTCTCTGACATGTTCATATCTTCTCATTGCCTTCATTTTCACACTGAAATATGCACTGAGAATGCTCTGTACCTCACTGTCTAGGGCAATACAATACTCACTGCAGATGTGTATTTGCATTTAGTTAAACTAGGTAATTTTAAAAACTTAGTTTCTTGACCTTTTTAGGCATAGGACAAGTAGTCAATAGTCACATAGGTCTGTTGGTATCGTAAATAATTCAGATGTCAGAAACTTCTGCCAACTATACAAGATTGGTTGAATATGTCTACTTGAGAGGATAACCTTTCCCAATGCAACTTAACTTGTCAGCTCTGTCAAACCATCGGACTGATGTTCTTAATTGGTAAACTAATTCATTTTATCTTTTATTGATTAAATTAAACATTACAAATCCTTGTCATTTCTGAGTTTACAATCACAGATATATGATTTCCTTCAAATTGCAGCTCATGCTGGAGTAGTCCCAGAGGAAATGGGAACTGATTGTGTAATTAAGAGGTGGCTCTTCATTATCCTCTCTTGCTTCTTAAATTGGACTCCTGGGCAGCTATTCTAAGAGCAAGGGGGAATGAGAAAAAGCAACCCGCAGTCTATTTCTCATTCTCACCCTGGGTGTAGGGCACGTAGGAAGGAAGCCTCTGATTAAGCTTATATTCACTAAAATGATTAAATACACATGAACCAGCATCTGTATATATTCTCTTTATGGAATTAGAAAAAGTATGCATTGCTGAAAATGAATAAATTTTAGGAACTATCCCTCATACAAAGCATTTTTAAATAGTGACTTATTTGAAAAGAAATTCATGCCAATTGACAGTTACATCCATTTTAGATAACAAAAAATGTTTAGAGAAAATCCACATACCCTGTATGGTGATGGAACATGACTCACACAGAAGCTAATTAAATGAAGAATGGTCCTACTTCACACTGATTTTCTTTTTGCCATTTTTTTTGTGACTCGTTTTGAGGTTGCAATTTTGGTTCAATCAAAATTGAACTGTTTAAAATTATGAAATTAGTTACATTCACCTTTGAGTACAATTGCTAATTTATCTTAACCTGCCAGAGTAGGTTTAATCATCTTTACTTTTATTGTTAGGAAAGTGGATAAACAATATTAGCTCTTGGTTTTTACATGCTTGCTGATTAGGTAGACATGTAGATATTTTGGGTTTACATATTTGTTAAAAAATATTCTCAAACAGTCCCTGCTTTTGAGTTAGAAGCTATATTTAGTTCTCTGGCCACATCCTGAATATGCAAGTTCTAACTAAATATCAAGATGAACCCATAAATCAGTGAGGTGGTAGACTGAGCACATGATCCAAGTTCAAAATATTCCTTTATTCTATTCTATAAGCCTAACTTAGAAGAAGAGTATCCAAATATTTCATACTTACTTAGTAATGGTGTTCCCATTGCTGGCTTCCTGAAGCAGGGGAGCATTAAATTCCTAGTTAACCTTAACTCTCAACTTGACACAGCCTAAGTTCACCAAGAATGAAGCTTCAATTAAGGGACTGGCAAGATCAGACTGGCCCATGAACATGTCTATGGGTGCCTTCTTGATTCTTAATTGATGTAAGAGGGCCCATCTGTATAATCAGTGCAATTTAATGTACTAGAGAATTTAGACTTTCCTTAGCTATATTACCAAACTATTTCAATGGGACTAATGAACTTATATTTGAAAAGAGTTCTATCTCATAAAGCAAACCTAGAAAGAAATACAATGAAATGTCATCAGATATTATTTAGGGAGATAGATAGATAGATAGATAGATAGATAGATAGATAGATAGATAGATAGATGATAGATAGTTAGATAGATAGATAGATAGATAGATAGATAGAGATAGAGATATCACCATATATTAGTATATATGATATATGATCACACACACACACACACACACACACACACACACACACATCTCATCAACACAAGGTTTCTCTGTGTAGCCTTGGTTATCCTGGAACTCACTCTGTAGACCAGACTGGTCTCAAGCTCAGAGATAACATCTGCCTGTGTTTCCCGAATGCTGGAATTAAAGGTGTAAGCCATTACTATCTAACTTGACGATATTTTTATCAATGAATTTCATTTTTTGCTCTATTCTTTAATTAAATGTTTCAAAGGAAATGATAAATTAAAATAATTTTTAGTATCCATTATTTGTTGGAAAATGAATAATGAAATCTGCAGGCAACAAATGGAACTGAAATATATTATTATATTAGTGAATTAACCCAGACTCAAAAATACACATACTATGTTTATTCTTCTTTATGCTTTTAGCTTCTAACTTTTGCAAAAGTGTGTTTTTGTGAGAGTGAGTGTAATTATAGAAATTAAGAAATAACTAAAAATGGGTCCACTAGATGGGAAGAAATTAGGGGATGGATTGGAAAGAATAAAATAACACAGGCTGAGTAGGAAAAAATGGTGAAATAGAAATATTGAGTCTGGAAAGAATGGAGCAGAAAGAAGGAGCTCAAAAACTAAGTATATATAAAGATGCTGCTAGATATTTTGTTGTTTTGCATGCTGATTAAAAAAAATGGATTATATATTGCGGCCTCTTGTGAGGCTATGCCAGTGCCTGGTAAACACCGAAATGGATGCTCACAGCCAGCTACTGGATGGAACACAGGGTCCCCAATGGAGGAACTAGAGAAAGTACCCAAGTACCTGAAGGGGGCTGCAACCCTGTAGGTGGAACAACAACAGGAACTAACCAGTACCCCCTGGGTTTGTGTTTCTAGCTGCATATGTAGCAGAAGATGACCTAATCGGCCATCAGTGGGAATAGAGGCTCCTTGGTCTTCCAAACTCTATATGACCTAGCACAAGGCAAGGCCTGGGCCAAGTAGTGGGAGTGGGTGGGTAGGGGAACAGAGGTGGGGGGAGGGGGAGGGGAAACTTTCGGGATAGCATTTGAAATGTAAATAAAGAAAATAATAATAATAAAAAAAATAAAAAAAATTAGAAAAAAAAATTTCAAGACTCAGTCGATGAGGGCACTTGCTATCAACCCTGACAATCTCAGTTCAGTCCTCAAGACCACATGATGGAAGGAAACCCCCCCCCAAAAAAATGGATTAAAAGGGGAAAATCCTTGTTTCTACTACAAAAAGCAATATCTATGACAAACAATGTATAACAAATAGAGGCAAAATATTTTGTATTGTGAATAATATCTGGGTAAAAAGCTCTGAATAAAGCAGTTTCAACAGGTTCAAGATCAACTAAGAATTATTTAAGGATACAAGAAAATGTGGCTGTCAGGATAGATCAGCAGTTAAGAGCACTCACTGCTCTTGTGGAGGACCTAGGTTTGCTTCACAGCACCCAGGTCACCCTTCTGACCCCAAGGGATGATGCCCTCTTTTGGTAGTTGAGGATACCTGCATATACTGGGTGCACATACATACACTCAGGCATACTCACATATACATAAAGTAAACAATATTTTTAGAAGACACAGAAAATAAAATCTTTCCTTAACATAACAAATACTTTTATTCACTATGATTTTGTTTAGACTCAGACCTAAATACTTTCACATTAAACACCACACACCCAAAGCTGTTGTAAATCCAATCCAAGTCTACTCCAACTTGAAGACTACTATACTCCATAATTCTATGTTCACAAATTCTAAGACTCCCTTAATTTCTAATTTATTTGAAGGATGCTCTTTATGCTGTTTGAAAATAACTTGAAGTGTGGAAGATGATGAGGGAGAAGAGAGGAAAGGAGTTTAATTATATCCACATGCACAGCACCTCACTGAGATAGATAGATAGATAGATAGATAGATAGATAGATAGATAGATAGATATCACCATATATTAGTATATATGATATATAATCACACACCCCTGGAAAGCATTGCTTACAAAGGGAAAGTACAACAGTTCCCTGGAGAAGGTCATCTGGAAACAGATCTGGTGAGATTATTCAGAAGAATGTGAGACGATAAAGAGCAGAATATTAGGTAGAGTCATGATATATCCCAGCTTCTCCATCCAAGTTGCCCTTGATGAAGAACCCATTTATTTTTAATGAGGAGAAAACTAGTAAACTCCAAGTATAAGTTCCTCTGTCCATTAACACTGCAAAGAAGTCTAGGAGTCACTAAGGTTGACTCTAGCTACCACTAATATCATTCATTATATCAGGAATGTTTATAAATGCTGCTTATTTTCTGGAATTAGAGCTTTTTTTCTGGTTCAAATAAAAGTTCACACTGTTGTTCGTACTTTCAAGGACATGGGACAGAAACCAACATCTTGCCATCATCAGATATGGGCATTCTGTTTCACAGGGTTCCATATACTCATATATGACTGTCTTCTCTTCAGATCATAGGCCAGACACACAGAAGTGAGCTCTACAGTGCAGATAGTGATGTATCTATCTCAGAAGAACTTCTGTAGCAGCCTAAGTCTCACTCTATGATTTCTCAAATAGGGATTTTAGATACCCCACAAAGGCTTTTTGTGAGTTATGCAAGTCATGAGAACTTTTGACTTTCTTACAGTGTGTTTGCTGTACTGTGTATTTATTATTACAACTGGTTCAGGTACAAATGTCTTCTATAATGGAGAGTCTCCTGTGTTTTAAGATGAGTCAAGAAATAGAAAATCATGATATTAAAACAGCCAAGGTCAGTATAATCTCTTCCAAAACGCATAATCAGAAAATATAGGAATTAAAACCACATTAATTTTATTCACCTCTTTAATGAAACCACTATGTGAAGGTCAGCGCAAAGTTAAGATATGAAGCATTGGTCACCTAGTAGCATCTATCTATGAACTATATAGAGAGTTTGCACTAATCCTCATTTTATTTTAGACTCATGTATTTCTAAGTTTATTTACAGCTCCAATCTCACTGCATACAGAGTGATGGGATCACATAAGCGCAGTGGTAGAAAACACCATGGTTCAAATTTGTAGACCCAGCTAAGGTCAAAGAATGTCATTATTTTCTTTCATTTTTAGCTTTCACATTCTAAAAAAGTATCTCTTACATGGTGTCTTCAGTACCACACTCCATTCATTTTACTCTCTTTTTGTTAACAATTTTGATGATTCAAAGACTATCTGGTACAGTGTTGAAAAGTTCTTTTGTTTTTGTTTGTTTTTCTGAGTACAAGAAGGATATGATGTGTCTTATATAAATACATACATGATAAGTTTGATTTGACATGAAAAGGTATTGAGTTCAGTATTAATGGGTCATATTCAAATGAATTATGTTTGAACAACAACAACAAACCACCAAAAGTTGTGTGTTGAATAGTCACTGAAAATATTGTAGCCAAAGGAAGAATCTTATTCCACACTTATCCTGAGTCTGATGATTCTGCCTTTGTTAATTCAGTGTTCAGGGTGGTCTTATAGAACATAGCTGCCATGTATACAAAGGACTGACTATATATTGGCCTTCATATTTGGGTTGTCTTATTAGAACACCAGGGATGGCTAGTTAGTAACATCTAATGGTTTTTGTTCTTTATTCTTACTTATAACACGACCAAGCCATTATAAAAAAGATCCTTCCCTGAACTGAAAGAACTGTCCCTGAGTTATAGAATTCTGAGATGTATAATGCTGTGGGATACACTTGCCCTTGGGGTGGGGTGCAAGATTGTGGCAGAGAATCAGGCCCTGAACTGTGAGCTGAATAGTTAACAGGTAGCCCAGGTGAAAGAGGAAGGAACAAGTTGAAGCAGGTGTTGTTATGTATTTAAAGGCCATTTAAATTTCTCAAGATATCGTTTAAACATCAAAGTAAATTTTAGTAATAAAAGCATAATATTCTTCAAGAGGAACATTTAAGACTTATTTTGCACAAACATGATCAGTGTTCCAAGATGACTTAATCAATACAATGCTTTTAATATCAAAATAGGAAAATAGATAAGTATGCAATTTCTTAGTTCTAGAAAAACAGACTATGAATTAAATCTGATAATGATTAAAAATGATCTTGCTGAATGCTTATGGTTTCTCCATCACTTCCAGGAAGAACCTCCTGGTATATTTAGGTACCACAAAAGCCCTAGCCAAATTTGAAACTGTATGAAAAACACAGTCAGGGACTAAATTTTTTCATGTCTTAGTTATTGTTCTACTGTTGTGAACAAACATGAGCAATTGGAGGTTTGCTTATAGGTTCAGAGGGTTAGCCTATTTTCATCATGGCATGAAGCATGGTGCCAAGCAGGCAGTCAGACATGGGACAGGGTGCAGGCAAAGTGAGTGACCCTGGGCCTAGCCTCAAAGTCCACTCCTAAGGTCTCCTCCAACCAGACCATACCTCCTATTCCTTTCCAAACAGGGAACCTTTAGAATGAAACAAACAAATTTATGAGTCTATGGGGGCTATGTTCATTCAAACCACAACACTTGGCATTACCTACACTGAGTGGGGACCCCAGTTAGAAGTCTAAATGTGTATAAAGATCTCCTAGAGTGAACACAGTTGTAGCAGGATAGGGCAGATCAGCATATGTATAGCTATTGTTTATTCTATCGCTATATACTATCTGAGGAATGATGAACTGAATGATTAGCAAATCTAGAAAACATTCAAAAATGAGAATATGCTCAAAGGCTTCTACAATCCTCAGAGAAGAAACAAACCATCTGGCAAAAGAGTTGTGTTCTTTTGAAGTATACATTGTTAGCTATGACAGATACCCACTGACATTCTTTTACCCTTATTTATTTTGTTGAGTTTTGCAGCCTGAAGGTTTCTTTTAGCCATGGGTGCTGATCACATACCTGTGAGTCATGCTGATGTGATAAGAAGACAAATGCTAGAAGTGGGCATTAGGGAACAATTTATGGATACATGAGAATTTTGTTTGCATAAATTTAAAACTTCATCTCTTGTGCTAGAATGAATTTCTAGTAGAACCTATATGTAATTCTAATCAAATAGCTTTTATCAAATGCCTTTTCTTCCTTAATACAATTTCCAGTTCTCATTACCTTTTTCTTTTTTTCTCTCTTTTTTATTAGATATTTTCTTTATTTATATTTCAAATTCTATCCCGAAAGTTCCCTATACCCTCCCTCCTCCCCTGCTCCCCTAACTACCCACTCCCACTTCTTGGCCCTGGCATTCCTCTGTACTGGGGC
>NC_034597.1:110742970-110750749 GCF_900095145.1 Mus pahari | reverse complement strand
ATTGTTTTTAATAGCTGAATAATACTCCATTGTGTAAATGTACCACATTTTCTGTATCCATTCCTCTGTTGAGGGACATCTGGGTTCTTTCCAGCTTTTGGCTATTATAAATAAGGCTGCTATGAACATAGTGGAGCATGTGTTCTTATTACCATTTGGAACATCTTCAAACAACCACCCAATATATTTCTTAGAACCTGTTTTAAGCTCTGGAACAACTCCATTTCTCCTTGCTCTTGGAAGGATTTCTGCTGTGGTTTGTACATGGGCATTTTTCTAATTTGGATCATGGAAGTCTATCCTCTTGGAAACAGGGTCAATTTTGTGAAGATGGACAATACCGAAGGGTGTACACATGCAATCCTGAGAATTTTTCAAGCAAAATCCTTCTACGGGTTGTGTCATTTACCCAATTAGCAGTTGCACTTGTATGACAGGTAAAAAGAAAATCTGTTTTAGTTTTTAATAAAAATGTTCATAGAGGAAGAATACACAATTTAAAGTACATAGAGATTTAATAGGTTTCTAACAAATCAAATACTTCAAATAAGTTATCCAATTATGCTGGCCAAGGAGGCGCATATTAGGTTAACATTAAATATCAGAGAGGAAAGGACAACAAACATGACCAGACAATTGTGAGAAGATTCTAGTCTGCAGGCACTGTCCCTAACTGAGCGACAAGATTATGGTAATAAGAATAGTAAGGCCCATATAGAACTTTCTAGATACTAGCTACACTACACGCACACACACACACACA
Source organism: Mus pahari (assembly GCF_900095145.1). Taxonomy (NCBI): domain Eukaryota; kingdom Metazoa; phylum Chordata; class Mammalia; order Rodentia; family Muridae; genus Mus; species Mus pahari. Next base: position 110,749,986 of record NC_034597.1, on the reverse strand, counting down.
CACACACACACACACACACACACACACACATATAATTGTAAGTGTCTTAGAGGTTACAAAAAGCAGAGGTGATCAAGATTCAAGATGCATAGGAAGGTAGATGTGAACCTATAAAGATAGATGTGTAGTGATGATAGAGTGAGAAGAGAGTTGACAGATGATGATCAAAAGGTACCACCAACATGATTCTTAATAATACAAAGCATTTCAAGACTTTCAGGAGTAGCATAATTCAAATCCATACTCCTGTTCCTGGATGGTGTTCATCTCAGCATTTCATCTCCTGGACTTTCATCTTATCATTTCACTTTTCCATCTACACTTGCTCTGACTTTTTCTTTATATGGATAATTAATTTTCAGGGGACTTTTGGCATCCAAGAGCAAGGCAAGAAGTTGAGTTTCTACCTCTCATGATTCTGTAGTTGAACTTAGACTGTAATCTTACAGTTCCTTTCCCAAGTTTCTGGGTGATATTTCATTTCTCCTTCAGTGTTTCTGAGTGAAATAATAGAAATCATGAATAAATGTTGGCTTGCATGGAAGCCTTTTGCTTGCCACCATCTAGCATAGAACTTAGAAATTGATTTAGATTAGACAGTCTTTTCTCATACCCACAAGTCCAGTGTTCTTGTTTATAAAAGTGGTAATAAAGCTATATTGCTTTTAGATGTAATGGTGCGTTATTTTTGTATGTTTTTCTAATTGGATATTTTTATTTATTTACATTTCAAATGTTATCCCCTTTCCCAGTTTCCCCTCTGCACACCCCCTATCCCATCCCCCCTTACCCTGCTTCTATGAGGGTGCTGCACCACACACCTACCCACTACCACCTCAAATAGTGTATGCCTTAACTTTTTTTTTTTTGAACAGCAACTTTAAATAATCTAAACAATGAAGAAGGGCAAATGAAGTAAAGCTGAGAGAACAGTATCTACCTCCGCAGACCACACCATCCAGGTCTTCACAGCGCCGGTCATCACATTCACAGGTCTTGCCATAGACTCTGCTGTCCCCAGGAGGGTAACAAGTGCATCTGCCACATTCGCATTTGCCTACAAGGTAACCAGAGAGAGTAGGGAGAGGACAGTCAGCCTGAGCAGGGCCTTCAGAGAAACAAGCACATTCAAAACCCAAATATCCCAAGTGTTCAGCAAATACTTACCCAACCTTCCCTACGACACACTGATATTCAAACACAAATGCCAAGAAGCCAGGGAATGGAAAGGACTATGGATAGCTCAGAAGTTGGCCATTTTTTATGACATGTTTTAATCAACCCTGAGGGATAATTCCATGGTGAAACTATTTAATACCTAGTTCAAATGTGCCATTAAAAATAATTACATGGGGCTGGTGAGATGGCTCAGTGGGTAGGAGCACCTGACTGCTCTTCCGAAGGTCTGGAGTTCAAATCCCAGCAACCACATGGTGTTTCACAACCATCTGTAACAAGATCTGATGCCCTCTTCTGGAGTGTCTGAAGATAGCTACAGTGTACTTACATATAATAAATAAATAAATCTTTAAAAAAATAATAATTGCATCAAAGTATCATATATAATATACATAAAATGTTTATATATAATCAATATATATTTTCATTTAATTTAAAATACTTCAGTTATTTAAAACTTCTTTTAATTGGAGATAAAGTAACACATGAGAAAAAAGTAATCATATGTATATTTCTGCTTGATATTTCAGTGATTATTTGTGGCTGATTTCCTAGTTCATAAAATTCATCTTACTATGAAACAAACATCAAAAACCATGACCTTTAAATATTTAGCCCCAAATCTCAAACTACAAACATATTGCAGAGTGAGTTTGATTCATGCTTAGGCAAGTCCCTCAGCTAGTGAGATGAAAATTGCCCTCATTCTTTTTTCAGCTGTACCTAAATTCTGATCATTGACTTCTTGCTTTGTCTCATTTTATTTTTACAATACTACATATTGACTACCACATTATGCCCATTTGACAAGACAAGAAATTGAGATTTCATTGAAGCTAAGTATTTATTTATAGTTAAGATTAGAATCAAAATTCACATACATTCTCACTGACCTCAAAGCTTATTCACCTATTAAGTCATACTGTATCTTAATACGGCATCATGAGACTGCATAGGAAGAAACTTCTTTTTGTTTGAGAAATTGGACTTGTTTGCCAGAAATTCATCTGGTGACAGTGCTTCAAGACAGCAGCTGTTACTCCCAGTCATTAGCTTGGCTATCATAATTACACACCCACTGATATGATCCTACGATGCTTCAGGGCTGGCCCAGCAATGCTGTTGCTATATTTATATCTTGTTAAAGAAATTCAGTATTGGCAGTGGTGGAGGAAAAACATTAGTATTTAGAATCATACAATCTCAAAGCTGAAATTACAGATGATCTAATTCGCAGTGATTCAGTCTTCTGGCAGGAGTATGGGGTCAGTGTCGCCTTAGAATACTGTCAACAATGATACACTTTCAACAAGTTTTTTCTCCCCTCTCTCTATCCTGTCTTCTAAACAACTCCTATTTCTACTTGAGAGTAGTTGCAACTTTAACAACAGAGAAGGATCTTTTCCTGAATGAAAGTCCTTCTTGGCCATTGTGAACAGAATTGTGACACAGGAAAACCTCTTGCTAGAGATCTGATTATTAAGCATAGTTATAAGATCCAAGATGAAGCAGAGAGCTTAGCCTAGCCCACAACACCAACAACCTATGTTCTGGATAATCCTGTCATCCAGGCTGGTACAGAGGCTGATGATGTGACCATGAACTCTTTATAATATATATTTTCTCCCATTAGTAAATCACATAGTCAATGGTGGCTATTCACTGAAGACACAGGCATTTCTTATATACCCTATTTCATCCTAATCTTGTACTTTCTACAATCTCCTCTATAAAGTCCCACCAATGGTTAGAAGCCAGTGGAATTATAAGCTCTCTATGGCACTATCTTTTCTCTCATGCTTGGTGACATGGCAGAATTGCTCCTTGACACTCATCTAGTATCTCTACACTATTAAAGTTCTAAGTACAATTCTATACTAGATAATCAATACCTAAATCCTATCAAAACAGTGAGATCTTTCCCAGTTTAAAGTACCAGTGAGTTTTTCATTGTGTTGACTACATATATATATATATATATATATATATATATATATAGTCATAATTGAAAAAGAAAATGGATTTAATCTATTCTTTCATTTAAGAAATGATACTATTTTATGAATTCTTCTAAAGCTTTGAAGATATGAATATGATGTCATCAACTATTATAAAATTAAAATTATCGTAAATAAGAACTAAAGAGAATAATAACATATGTCTAGTTCTAGTAAGTGCTATTTGTAACATATTGTCAATAAAAACAATAAATTCAATCAATGCTCAAATAAAAGTAAACAAGTATTTAGTTTATAAGACAATTCAGAAACAAATAGAAATGCCTATATGATGAGAAACTATTTCAGTCAATAAAATCAATATTATCCTACCAAAACTTAGCCAAAGTATATCTTATACTAATTTGGACTACCTACTCTTAAATGTAAATAGCATAGAAAGTTATTATTAACATTGAAAACAAGCCAGTCTAGTAATACTATCCATAAAAGACAGTAATGCCACCTATTCAAAATTTTAAGGCTTATTAAACATTGGGAAAGAATAATAATGAAAGAAGGAAGATATCTAAGAGTTCAGATAAAAACAGACTTTATGCATTTCACATCTAACATAGAAAGCCCAGAAACAGTCTAATTCAGGCTTTGAAAAAAATGCACTGTACATAGTTCTATGTATAGCTAATCATTTAAAAGATTTAAGTATATCTCATTTAAACTAAATCTTAACTTAGACTGTTTTGCTTAAGGTTCCTGTTTAAATATAGGAATATTTTGCAAAAAAAAAGAGCCAAGTCTATATTTTCTGCTTCTCTAAACAGGTTTTTTTTCTCTCTCTTTAGGACCAACTATATATGAAACTATCTCAAAAACCTTAAAACAATCATTAGTAAAGAAAGCTTAAAATTTCATATTGTTATGAATATTTCTGACCTTTTTAGATGTGACAAACTATTTGTCATAAGCTCTTTTCTATGCTTCTCAAAGAATCAACACTAGCATATTAGTTTGTACCCATTCCTAGTCCTGTCTACATAAATCCTCACATACTCTCCCATAAGCAAATGCATGGCTTTTAAAAAAACATAGTCTTATGTGGGTCCCCCATAAACTGGAGTAGGGGCTATCTCTAAAGCTGTTGGTTTATCTTGGAATCTGTTCCCCAACAGGGCTGCATTGTTTGGCCTCAGCTGGAGTGGATGCTCCTAACCCTGTAGAGACTTGATATGCCTAGGCTGGAGAATACCTGGTGGGGCACTCCCTCAGAGAAGAGAGGAAGTAGGGGGGGGACTCTGAAGGGGAGTCTGGGAAAGGGCAGAAATTGGGATGTAAATAAATAAAATATTTAATTTATAACAAACAAAAATTATTGTCTTTGAAAACACGGTATCATACCTGTCTCTGAAAATAAGTAGGTTGTGGGAAGGAATTAATATCAAAGTCAGGAGAAGGATGAACCAATATTTTCCTAACAGGAGAATGTAAGCCTGGTGATTGTGGTTGGGAGGAACATGTAGGAGCTTTAAGAAAATATAAATGAGTGAGAAACAGGAAGCATCTTAAGCTGGAAATGAGCAGTACAGCAGTATAAGGCAGAGCAAGAATCTCAAAAGAGATTGTTGTTCTTGTAATTCAATTCTCATCTTGACCTGCTGCAATTCTCTTGACACACCACTAATTAGCAATCTCTTCAGTGACCAAACTAGTTCCTTTCCTGAATCATTTTGTACTGTAGCTCAGAAATCATAAAGAGTTAGCTCTCCTTTTTCTTTTCTTTTCATAATTTCAAGAGCTGTTGTTAAGTGTTTCCTGTCTTGCCCAGTGTATCCTGGTAGCATTTAATCTTTATATAGATGATGAATCTTGCAATGTCTTGAAATCCATTCTTTGAAATGTCTTTCTTCTGTATGTTCCCAAATACCATCTCTTCCTCTATATTTTAAAACTATCTCACATGAAGAACTTACATGACATGGAACTAGACCCTGCCCCTGTGAAGACTCTTGTATTTCTTTATAAAACAATAATTTGATTAGTTCTATATAATGATCCACTGAAACTAAATAATTTCCTACATCATGGTTAATAAGGAGTATAATGTTTAATAAAGAGTAATCAAAATCAAAGATCAGACAGAAACATGCTTATTATAGCCATTGTTATTAAAAGTGCAAATGATAAAATAAAATCAGACAGAAAAGGAAATATTATCAAATTGTATGTTTTTATATAAAAATAAAATTATATTTGCATTAGAATACAAAGGAACATGGTAAAACGTCTTTTTTGTATTTTAATAGTAACCAAATCTAGCATGTTGGAAATTGTCTTATATACAAGAATATTAATACAAAATGAACAAACTTAAACTGTATTAATGCATAGAGTCATCTTGAAGATCCTAAGAGTTTATTATTTTGTAAAGGACATATTTAATTGCAGAATTGCAAGGAAGGAATTTCCATGAATAGGTTCAATTAATGTGGTACAAGTTGAAATGTGATAGATTTGTTTAAACACAAAATTATTCTCAAGTAAATATTCAGGTGTCCTATGAAACAAAATAGATAACTCTGTGTGCATGTGTGCATCTTGTGTAAAGAATAAATAGCTATAAGAATCATATGACAGAGCCATCTTTGCTCCAGTGCGCACAGGCTCCGGTGCAGAATGGACACAGCTTCTGTGACAGACACTGTTCCTTGCTCCAGACATCCGGGCACCATCCCCACCAGAGGAGAGGCGCTCTCACTGCCTAAGCTGGTAAGGGAGCCATCTTTGCTCTGGTTTGCCCAGGCCCCATTCTGCACTGGTAAGAGTGTGGACTACAGAAGCTACACAGATTTGGGACAGACAGAAGCAATCTAGCTTCTGGGACAGACCCTGTTTCAGTCTGCAGGCATCTGGGCAACTTCCCAGCCAGAGGAAAGGTGGCCACCCGGGAGAGCTCTGTCTGCCAGAGGCAACACATCTACTGGGACAGGCCCTGTTTTGGGCCTACACCTTCAGCCAGGAGGCAAATCTGAACGCCAGGCCTCTGTGCACATTTCCTGCAAGAGGAGAGCTTGCCTGCGGAGAGTACTCTGACCACTGAGACACAGGAGAGAGCTGAACTCCCAGGACTGCTGACAGAGGCTAACAGAATCACAAGAGGAACAAGCTTAACAACTTATAGGACAACTATAACAACTAACTCGAGAGATTACCAGATGGTGAAAGGCAAATGTAGGAATCTTACTAACAGAAACCAAGACCATCATCAGAACCCAGCACTCCCACCTCAGCCAGTCCTGGATACCCCAACACACCCGAAAAGCAAGACTCAGATTTAAAAGCATACCTCATGATGATGGTAGAGGACTTTAAGAAGGGCATTAATAACTCACTTAAAGAAATACAGGAGAATGCTGCTAAAGAGGTACAAAGCCTTAAAGAAATGCAGGAGAATGCTGCTAAAGAGGTTAGAAGTCCTTAAAGAAATACAGGAGAACACAACCAAGCAGGTAATAGAATTGAACAAAACCATCCAAGACCTAAAAAGGGAAGTAGAAGCAATGAAGAAAACCCAAAGTGAGACAACTCTGCAGATAGAAACCCTAGGAAAGAAATCAGGAAACATAGATGTGAGCATCAGCAACATAATACAAAAGATGGAAGAGAGAATCTCAGGTGCAGAAGATTCCATAGAGAACATGGGCACAACAATCAAAGAAAATGCAAAATGCAATAAGATCCTAATTCAAAACATCCAGGAAATCCAGGACACAATGAGAAGATCAAACATATGAATAAAAGGAATAGATGAGAATGAAGATTTTCAACTTAAAGGGCCAGCAAATATCTTCAACAAAATTATAGAAGAAAATGTCCTGAACCTAA
>NC_034597.1:110739438-110742959 GCF_900095145.1 Mus pahari | reverse complement strand
CAGGGGAGCAGGGTGGGGGAGGGTATAGGGGACATTCAGGATAGCATTTGAAATGCAAATGAAGAAAATATCTAATAAAATAATTAAAAAAAAATCCTCAACCAAAAGAAAAAAAAGAATCATATGGTATTATCAAATGATACACAATCTAAATGCAATGTCCCCCTATTGTAGTAAATAAACTATTAATATTGGAAAATTAAGAAATGAAAGAGGAAAGCTGATAAAGAAAATTCATTACTTTGATAATAATTGCTTAATACTATCAATTAAAGATGAAGAACTCTAAGACTATTAAAAAATAAACATCATATTAGTTCTACTCATTTTCATGATATAAAAGAAATAATGCATAAGGAATACACATACACACACACATGCACACACACACACACACACACACAAAACTCAAAACAAGTAGTATTGCTTCATGGGATAGTAAAGGCAGAAATAAAAATCTTGCAAAACACTACTAAAATGATTTTCATTTTGAACAGGGGATGTGAGTTACTATACATTAAGCATTCATAAAATTAAATTGCATATATTAGCTTTAAAACAAAATCTTTAAGTAATATTTTCAAAGTAAAGAAATAATACAACATTCAGTTACTTGGCACTTGACTTATTCTTTTGATTTAATCATAAACAAATCTCACCAGGCCTTCTATACATATTAGAAACAAGATACTTTTATGAATGAGAAGTAGTAGCAATAGGAACACATTTGAATAATAAAGCAGAAAACCCTTTTCTAATGGCTTATTTAAAGGAAGTTGCATTTGAAAGAAAGGGGAGACCAACAGAAGGAGCACAAAGAATAGAGCAGCAAAGTCTAGAATACTGGGCATTCTATTAGGATGATATGGCACTGTGGAGTATAATTGGTAGAGCAAAAGAGAACCCCAGAATGAACGATATCAACAAAACCACAAATCAGACAATTGTCTCATATCCCCAATACACAGAGGATTCTAAAGTGACACCCCACACATACAATCATTAAACATGTGGACAACTGAGCTGAAAGAGCACTTCTGCAATTAGAAAGTTGGCATGGACAATAAATACATAAGAAGAACCCTCTCTTACTCAAACTGGACTTTAATGATGTTCTACCACAGACCAGTCATGTTAACAAGAACTTAAAACAAACAAGAAGCACTGTAAATGACTTTGAAAATGAAAGTCTTGTATAGAGGATGGTGGTATAGACAGGTAGAATATTGGGTTTGTTTGACCTTATTAAGTAGTATTGATGTGAAGATTTCAGAAACCAGTAATTTGATTCTTGATTATATTAGAGAAAAATATACATCTTTGTATCATGGGGATATATCAGAATATCCTCCCTTATGATATCAAAGGAGAAATATCCCAAACATTCTATAACCATAAACTATTTACATACCTTAAATATAACACCACAGAGGAATTAATATGAAATGCTGATAGATGCAATATATGAATCTTCTCTTTTTATTTTAGTTTTCAAAATGTACTTGTGGGTGTGTGCATGTATGTCTCTATGTGTATATGCACACACACACACACACACACACACATACACACACACATGAATGCAAGTGTCCGTGGAGACCAGAGGGATCAGAGTCTGCAGCAGCTGGAGTTATCGACAGTAGTTGTGAGCTTCCTGGTGTGAGTGCTGAGAATCTCACACCTTGTATCCTTCGCAGGAACAATAGTTAAGCATCATAACTAGATTAAGGTAAAATAAGAATCTTTCAAGCAAGAAGTCACCTATAAAATCGCACATACACTTTTACGGTCCTTCCCAAACAAGCAAATCTAAATAATGCAGTACTTCAACAAAGACTTAGGAGGAAAACTTGAATGAAAGCACACTTGTGATGACTCTAAAAGGAGTATCATCTTCTCAGAGGAGGAAGCATGCTGCTGTGGAGCAGAGGGAAAGGAATCAATAGCATGCAAACATTATTGTATTTCCAGACTTAAGTGTGTAATTATACTAGTTCACAGTCCCTTAAGTAAATGTCATATAATGAAAGACTTCTGTATGGAGACTTCCCCACTCCAACCCCGAGATATTGCGCACCCAAGATTCACAAACAGACAGTCTTGTTGCAAACACATGAGGCAGTTTAATATCGGAGCTACAGGCCGACATGTATCTCACAAACGAGACAGAGGAATCGACCCCGAGGCTTGGGTGGCCAGGAGCTTATATACAAAAAAGAGATGGGAGTAGGGCATAGTTGGCACAGTTTCACACAATTGGTCAGTTTGAATATCAGCAAATAGTACGTGCAGGTTGGGGTAATCAGTAATTCTTAGAGTTGAGGGCTTATCTATGTTAGCAAAGCATCTGGCTAACTTTGACCCCAGCCAGGCCACACTGGAGAGACAGGGTTGTGCCTGCCTCATAATTCAGCTGAGACAGTCCGGTTGTCCTTGCATTCCTCCCTTATCTATATGGCTGGCCGGTTCCTGGAACTTAACAGTCTTTTGTTCTGGCCCCTCCGGACATGCCTGGGCCTATTCTGCTTTTACTTAGGCCCAGAAACTTTTTAACTAACTAACATGAACTACCTGTTAGCACCAGGATACTGCAAGCCCTGCCCAACCATGTGACCCTTGACCTGCGTTGCCAGGACAATGACCTATCCCACAATTCACTTGTCTCAGTTCCTGCCCTCACTAATGTGATGTCATTTTCTGTATAAGAGAGGAATCCAACCCCTCCTCTCTCTCTCTCTCCTCTTCTCTACCCTTCTACCCGCTTCGCCGCCACCCATTCCCGCATAATAAACCTCTCCCACGTGGAACACCTTGGCCTGGTCTGCTGCTTGGTTCATCTGCCCAAAATATAAAATTGGTGCCAAAACCCGGGAATGATTGATCAAGCAGAAAAAAACAGTAGCCACACCAGCGCCTGGCATGCCCGAGGGGCACGTAGTGGACACAGTAGCAGGTACTGAACACAGCATCCACGGTAAGATCCCTACTGCCTTGTCTTGTAGCTGGCGCACAGCTCAGCTCCAGCGGCTCTGCTCCAGCAGCTCAGCGGCTCGGCTTGCAACTTCTCCTTTTCCTCTCTGAGCCAGAACTCTTGGCGGCCCCACATTCTAGCACCTAAGCAGTTGCTTGAGAAAAGACCTGACCAGGGCTCATGCAAAGGCCAGGGGGGAAGGAGAGCAACTGTCCGCCATTTCTATCATGTGACCTGTCTCTGTCCCAGGGCACAGAAACTTTAAACTAAGTCAGCTGTGCCATTCCCACATGCCTTATAGGCCAGGCTTCCATGTTCCCATTTTACCAGTTCACACAAACCTCTCGCACAGACACCGGCATAGTAGGCATACTATCGGCAGGGCCTGTTGGCAGGGAGTAGCCTCCAGTTCATGGAACAGAACCTGGCCAGCTCTGCCCAAGGACTAAGAGGCTAGACCTAGCCAACATAGCAGAGACACCGTCCATAATCTCCATACAGGCCCCCAGCGGGTCAGAAGCTGCTCTTTCCATACAGGCCCCCAGTGGGT
>NC_034597.1:110735708-110737442 GCF_900095145.1 Mus pahari | reverse complement strand
AGACTGACACCGTGGCTCTTCTGAATTTCCTTTCTAATCGTGGCTACAGGGTCTCACCCTCTAAAGTCCAACTGTCCACTCCTCAGGTTACCTATTTGGGACTATCAATCACCCCAACCCATTAGACAGAAAGAATCTGATTCATTCTCTAACTGTTCCTTCAACAAAAGAAGAAATTTTGTCATTCTTAGGAATAGCCAGTTTTTTTTGTTGGTGGGTCCCTTCCTTTTCCCTTTCTCAACCTCTATAAGAAACAGTGTCAGGCCCCGCCCATGAACCTCTTTTAAAACAGATTACCAAGCCCTTTCAAAGACTCCAACAGCCCCCCCCCCTTAGGGCCCCGGCCTTACATCTTCCTGACCTGACTCATATTTGGACCTTCTTTTGCACCTGTCAAAAAACTAACCTTTGGATCACCTATAACTGTCTTCTCTTCTCATAACCTGTCACAGCTCCTAACATATAAAGGATTACAGACTCTACCTCCCTCTAGAGTTCTCTCTTTTCAGACTGCAAGCTCTCCCCAAGCAATCTCACCTCATCTCACCTTTTGAGCTCATGTACGGATGCCCAGTTCTAACTCCTGGCTTCTCGCCAAGCGCTCTCCCCTTCCAGATCATTTGCTTACCCCATTACTCTCTCTTCTTCGCTCTCCCCAATGGAACTTTGCTGACCATCACCTACCTTGACCACATTCTGCTTCCTTCCCATTACCTGTTAATATTGGAGACCAAGTCCTTTTATCTCCTCCAGGTCATCAACATTCACCTCTCTCTCCAAAGTAGCAGAGTCCTTTTAAGGTAATCCTTGTAACTCCTACAGCTGCTAAACTTGAGGGACTCTCTCATTGGTCCAACTGTCCCACCTAAAACCCCTCATTCTCCCACCTAAAGATGATTCCTCTTCATACACATCAACCCTAACAGGACCGTGCTCTGTTAAGCTCCAAAAGTCATCAAGACCACCAGTCTTGTCTCATCCTAGAGAATGAGGCTTCATTCCAACGGCCAAACCCGGCCTCGCTGGATGAGACACCGGATTAGTTGTGGCTTTTTCATCTTTTTCCTGCTGTTCATTTACATCAAGGGTAGTCCCTATGCCTGGAGATTAGAAGTTCGAGAAACGCTGGTTGACGACAATCAGACTTTCCAAATAGGATCAGGAAACTGCTCCACAGTCGGGTGCCAGGAGCCGAACCAGATTGCCATCGTCCCTATATCTGTGGCTCCATCCGCATATTATGACCTTTACACCTGTTTTCTCTTTGACCAGACAAAAGATTATTGCAGAAAATGGCCAGACAAGTATGGGGCTGACCATACTGGTCTGGTGAGATACACATGCTAGGGACACGGATTAACCATTTTTTTCTATCAATTTCGAAAGACACTCTTCTTCTACATCCGTGACCCATGGGACCCCAGGTGGGAAACAGGAGTTACTGGTAAGATCTACCACAAAACTCAGTCTAGTTCCCCAGTAAGTACCGTCCATATTCAGAGAAAGTACGTCTCAATTGCTCCACCTCTAGATATAGAAAAGGTAGGAGAGATAATCAAGCATTCCTCCAAGGTTCTTACTTCCCTGATTTCACCACTAATGTATAATATTAACTTGTCATTCTGCCTGTTGCTTCAGACCTTGACTTCAGCCTACCTGCTCCTTAATGTTACCAGACCTGGGCGCTTTAAAGATTGCTGGCTATGCGTACCTCCCAGAACTAGTTCGCAAGTG
>NC_034597.1:110725206-110734753 GCF_900095145.1 Mus pahari | reverse complement strand
TGTGATGTCATTTTCTGTATAAGAGAGGAAGCCAACCCCTCCTCTCTCTCTCCTCTTCTCTACCCTTCTACCCACTTTGCCACCACCCATTCCCGCGTAATAAACCTCTCCCACGTGGAACACCTTGGCCTGGTCTGCTGCTTGGTTTATCCTCCCAAAATATAAAACTACCTATGTCATGAATCTAAAATTTAATTCTTTTAATACCTTATGGGACTAAAATTTCATTTTTAAATTATAAAATTAATTTTATTTTAAGAGTAAGACTGTTTGACTGCATTTGTGCATATTTAAAACACATGGACTTGGTAGAAGTCCTTTTGGAGGCTAGAAGAAAGCATCAGTTCTTCTGCAACTAGATATACAAATAGTTTTTGATCTGCCTTGTGGGTGCCCAGAACCAAACTCAGATCCTCTGCAAAAGTAGAAATGCTTTTAACCAAAGATCCATCTCTCCATGTGCCCTCCTCCAGCTTTGTGAGGGCTGAATCTGACCTGTTTCTGCCACAGTCCACTAGACCACCTTAGATGGAGTCTTCTGATCTAGGTAAAGACCTAGGTAAAGCCTATTGTGTGCTATATCTGCAGCTTCCTGCAAGAAGCTACCTGCTGAGCAGCTGAGCTTGCTTTCCTGACAAGATCCTGACAAAGCAATGAGATCCTGGCAAAGTGGGTGATGGGTCTACTCCCGCCTCTTTAAATTTGAGACCCTACAGTTAAAAGATTGAGGCTTGATCAGAGAACTCGCCATCCTTCTCATCCATCCCCAGCTTTCCTTTCAGGAACCCAGTAACCTGTGGCTTCTGGAGGCAACATCTCCAGCCTTTAATAGATTACTTTTAAAAGTTTATTCTAGCCTAAGTCATCTTTTTAAATGTTCAGTTCCTTTATTAACATCAATCAATTAATTCAGAAGATTTACCATTTAAAAGTTTGAATCACAAAATATTGAGAGAAGAATAGTATGGAAATTTCCTAAACATTAAATAGAGAAGACTGTTCCAAACATGACATACATAGATTTCCACACCAGAAAGGTAAAGGAAAGTATTGATAAATTGGAGTATTTAAATGCCACTACTTTATTTAAAGCAAACTATAACATAAGGAAGTTGTATAAATAAAGCACATACTAAATTAGCATCCTGCAAGGTAAACATTAAGTATATTATAAATATGTGCATATACATGATTTCATGAACATACACATAAGATCAAACTAAATGATGACTAGTGAACAAAAGAAGGGGACATTCCGCAGAAATACTTCCCACTGTTGAAAATGGAGAGACGTCTGGAAATATTGCTTTTGAAAAGTTCACCTCAGAAGTTAATAGTCTAAAACTTGCATAAGGCTGACTGTGAAATTATGAAAGCAAATTTTGTTTTGAACGGAAATGAAATTTAAGATAAAAATTTGAGGCCTGATTTATGTAACTTATGTCAAATAGTCCAAAGAAAAAGCTGTTTGCAAGCTTAGAAGCCTGAGGCTGAGAACATAGTGGAACAGGCCTGAGCTAGTCCTGGTAGGCCCGTTGTTAAAATATTCCTGGGGTTGACTGACCATAAAGATAAAAGAAGAATGCAGGAACTTGTCTGGGCTATCTTGGCTGAGTCATCAGCCATCTGCCACCTCTTTCTGCCCATTGCCCTCCTGATATAGTTTGAAGTTACATGTTAACCAAATGTTCCGCTGACCTGGATAAGTGTCCGCCCCTCAGGTCTCCTGACATCCTGACTTGCATGTACCATTCTACTAATGTGTAATCATTTTTGCTGATGTGCAAATGAGCCAATCGTGTGAAACTGCACCAATTCCTCCTAGCCCCCGACCCTCTCCCTATAAAAACCCCTAGCAATCGAGCCTCCTGGTCGATTCCTCTGTCTCCTGTGTGAGATACATATTAGCCAGGAGGTCTGTCATTAAACTACCTCGTGTTTTTGCATTAAGAAGGTCTCTCACGTTTCCTTGGGTGGGCTCTTTCCCGAGACTAGAGTGGGGGTCCCTGAAAGGGGGTCCTACAGTTTCTCAGCCTATAGTCCCTCATCCTTTCTTCTTTTCCCTTGTCCTCCTCTGCAATTCCTTTTGATTCTTTGTTCTCTTCCTTGATCCTAGCACCTACACACTTGTGTATCAAACCCACACACAATTTCTACTCCTCACTTCACTGGTTTTGTGTGATTAGCATTATCTTCCTTAAGACAGTATGACATAGAGAACACACGTGATCTTTTTCAAGGATGGGCTCAACAAGACACAACACTCTTGAATATCAGTATTGATGCCATTACAACTCTGTTGTTAGGGTAACACACAACAAGAATATCAACTAATATGCCAGCTACAATATTAAGAAGGATGTTTAAATACCATTGGTAATCAGGGAATAAACGTAATGTGTATGAGTAGGCATACTCTACAGGGCTAACAAAAGTTTCTTTTAATTCAGGGTTGAGCTTTACAGTGATGAGTCAAGTGTTAGGAAGTGACATAATTAAAAATATATTAGATATAAATAGATGTAGAGATAGAGATAGACATAGATGGCAGATGATAGATAGATGATAAGAGAGAGATGGAGAGAGAGAGAGAGAGAGAGAGAGAGAGAGAGAGAGAGAGATGATGATGATGCTGTATTGCTGTGTGTATGTAGGTAGATATGTCCCCGTGAGTGCAGGTGATTGTAGAAATCATAAAAGGCCATTGCGTGTCCTGCAGTTAGAGTTTACAGACACTTGTGAGTCCCCCCCAACAGTCACATTTTTAACTTAAAATAGGACTGGATTTTTATCTTGACATATCTGCCAGTAAATATGATTATTTTGAAGAGTAAGGTAGACCTCATTCATCACCATTTTCAAAATGGGCACATTAACCAGAATTATTGTGAAAGCTAAAAGGTGTAATGAATATAAAGGCACAAAGGACATTTCCAATGATCTGTGCCCAATAGATGTTCCACAGACATCACAGATTATCATTATATTCCAGTACCACTATCACTGCATATACCTTTAATAATAAAACATATTGGGGACACATACTTCATTTACTTAGATATAATTTGCCCACTTTTTCCTCACTTCATTTTTCAATTAAACCAACAAAAATTTGTACTTCCTTCTCTAGAATGAGATTATTTAAGGAGTGGCCCCTTATGCTGACAGCCCCTGCCAGGATGGTAACATCAAGCACACTGTCTATGACCTTATTTTTCTCCTTTTATAAAATAGTGTAAACCATGCTATCAGTACATGCTCAGTAGTTGGAGAGTAATTAGAGGCTCACATAAAACAGAAAAGAGATTAGCACTTTACTAACATAGTCCTCTTTGCCTAAAATAATAGGTTTACCATAGCAACCTGATTGCACTAGAAAAAGTGCCTGCCAAATACATCCTAAGTTCCCTTGAAATTTCTATGAGATGAAATTAAGCATCTGAGAACTATAATATTCTGTACCATTTCATCTAAGTACAAATATTTTTTTTCTGGGGAAATGAAGTAGTCTTGCCTCTGAGATTTGAAGGTGAAATAGTACTTCTGCCTTTCATTTCAAAACAAGCAGAAAAAAACCTGTGAATACCATCCACATTGACATCACACATCAAATTTTACACAAGGAAATTACTCCTGATTTTAAAGTATAAACAATGGCAGTCCTTCTATTTGGACATTCATTCTTAGAACACGATAATGAAGTTGCCATGGAGTCATGTGAAGAAATTAGACATCTTAATAAATGTTGTACTAATGGGATTGTCTGTGTCTTCCCTAAACTCTTTAAAATTACAAACTGAAAAGGAATAATAGACCTTACTCATGTTGCATTTTTTTTTTATGCAGCAAGAAAAACATCACAGGGCCAATCATCTAGCCCTCCAAAGGACGGTATCTCATTTCTTCAACCTTATATAGTTTCTAAAAATAGCAAAATATTATTCAAGCCTCATTTTTTCTAACTAAAACCTTAGATATTGGGTAGAAATATCTCACTCACACAAAGGTACCTCAAAACTTGCAGGTGCAAGGTTAAAATGTCAGGAATGATTAAATCAGGAAATGTGGAGTTTAATCAAGAAGTGTAACTCACCGTGAAGCAACCCATAAAATTAAAATTGGAACTGTCATTGTCCAGGAGTATTCTGTATTCTGTTCACTGAAGGACAGAAGCCACTTGGTCAAGAGGCAAGGCAGTGGTATAATTTAGGTAAGGTGAGAATCTAACATAATAACCTAGCTGCTTTGAAGATGGCTATTATTTAAGGAGTATTTGTGTAAGAGATGGTGAATGTCAGCACCAGCTGGTGGAGGATATCCCACAGGTGGTAATATGTAACTAAGTGACATTTCTGATCCTAATCAGTACTTGTCGGGCACTGGCAGAGCCTCTCAGGAGACAGCTATATCAGGCTCCTGTCAGCAAGTACTTGTTGGCATCCACAATAGAGTCTGGGTTTGGTAATTGTATATGGGATGGATTCCAAGGTGGGACAGGAACCTGATAGGCTTAAATTTAAGGACATGGTTGATTTTCATTCAGGCCTTCAGATGGAAAAGTGTTGGTATGTTGGCTGAGAAGGACCTTTCACTATTGCAGTTAAGTTCTCACATCTCCCTCACCAAAGAAAGTGCATGGCCATTTCCTTGAAATGAAAGGGAATTTAGGGTCCCATTATATTATAAGATTAACTATACTATGTGTATCATTCATATCTTCTAAAAATGAAACCACAGGACTTAATATCCAAAAATAAAATTAAAACAAGGAAAACCAGAACAAACTATATGGAAACATGGTTTCTCCAGAGTTCCTATGTCGTTGTTTGAATTGTAATGTATTCTTTGAAGTGACAGGAAGTCAGAAGGAAATAATGACATTGATTCCCAAGTACAAACAATTTCTTTCACCTGATGCTTATTGAAATGAATAGACCATTCACTCTAAATAATGGCACTAACATCATCCCGTAAAAGAATTTAGAAAATGAAATGAGTATAATAAAAGAGAACAAAGAAAGGCTAAATGCCCATATGCTTTACACAGTGATGACTCAATATCACACAAAGCAGTGTTGGATAAAGCCTGATTACTTTTGTCTTGAATCATCTTCAGTTTAAACTCATCTGATTGCCTGAAAATTCCAGAATGAACCGCTTATCCACAACATGCTAGTAGTGAGTCACTGCAATAACTCCAGTGGAAAATTTAATTTTCAGATTCATTTCTTCCTCAGAAAACAACTGCTTTGTGGAAAGAATAATTAATAAACATTCTAAGCATAATATCTTCTAAGTTTCTTATTTACTTCCACTCAGATTTACTATTTTTTTCTCCAGGAATATGACTTGTTGCTTTAAGTGTTGTTGACTATATAAGATGACTTTGAACTTATATTCCTTCTGACTCAACATCCAAATCCTTAGCCACAATGCCAAATAGGGATGTGACTTTGTCTATGAGGTTTTTAATAATTGTCATTTTAAAAATAACATGAAGATAGATTGCAACAAAATATGTAATATTTACATTTTAGCTTCTAGCAACTCAAAACTCAAATAATATGCTATATCTAAAACACCTGCAATACTGTTTTCATAGGAAGTAATGCAATTCTTTAGAATGCTCAGATGCAAAATCTGAGATGAAACAATAGAGAGACAACAAACCTTTGAAAAGGTTGCCCAGAAGGTAAAAGCCTGCACAGGTGCTTCAAGCATTGTAAGTAGAAAAGATACAGCTGTGTCTATTTGAGTAACCCAGAAGAAAGGGGGCTAAGACCAGCAACTTTACTCTCAAAATTAAATGTTATCATTGATGAGCAGAGACTAATTCTGAACCTCAAAAGCATTTAGCATTTAGTAGAAATCATAGACAGATTAGAGTAAAAGATTAACAGAGGCATGCAAAGGAAACAAACCAGCAAGAGTTAAAGTCAGCAGAAACAGTAATATTTCATTTCTCTATGTTTACACAGCGTATTGACTAATAGTCTATCTTTTCAAATTTCTCTTGATAATGTTATTTATACCATTTTATGCATTCTTTATAAACAAATAACTTGGTCATTTATAACCAGTAGCAATCTGTTGGTCTTTAGTCTTCTCTTTCTCTCCCTCCCCCTCTCCTTTTCTCTTCTCCTTCCTCTCCCCCCCCCCTTCTCTTATTGGATCTCAGAAATAGTATAAGAAACAACCATTCATTGGGCATTCAGATGGTAATCTTCCCCTAAAATGTTTCTCTTTGTAAAGCAGGCAGAGCAGTGTTTCTGGGTTGAAGAAAAGCCTCACTTTCTAAGGATCTTCATCAATATCTTGAGACACTATTAGATACAACAAGGGGAGAGACATGCTACTGCCATGCAATAGGTGACTGCCACTCAACATTCTACAATTAAAAGGGCGGTTCTTTCAGAGGTAACTGCCAGGCCCAAATATTAACCATTCTGCTGTTGGGGCACCCTGAGACAAGTGAGCATAGATTGTCTTAATTTATTCACTAAGTTTTCAAAGAGGCAGGGTTATGTTTAGTCTCTTTTTAACCCTCTTACCTAAAAGTCCAAATAGGTGAAATGTGCACACAAACATGCTCAAGAGAAACCTACCTCACCAAATCTCTTTGTCTTTTGAGATGAATCATTTTCACCCCCTCTAATAAGCACTTTTTCTACCCCTGTACTTAATCACCACTTTAATGACAGGTAGTTATCATTGTGATGCTTAAGATAGAAATTTGGTAATGCTCTGGTCTAAGAAGTATTAACAGATCTGAAATGTTTTTTATTGTTTCAAAGTTGATTTAATATAAGATATTTATTATGTATATACTCATATATTAAATATATACATATATGTATTAATCTAGATTTCCAACTTCTACCTTGAAATCAATGATTGATTATACCAGTAATCAACTATTTTATTCTATTCTTCAAAAATTCAATCTACTACTACTACTATTACTACTACTACTACTACTGACACACACACACACACACACACACACACACAAATACAAACTCAACAAAAAACCAGGTAAATGAACAAAAACTGTGTTGGTCAACTACTCTTGAACATGATGCCTGCCCTACAGTATTTGATAAATCCAATGTTACACCATTGGAGAAAATTGATTTTCCCTCTCTCAGCATATATAAATGACAGTTCAGTTCACAAATTATTATTAACTCAATATATAAACAATAAAAGATCACTGTAAAGTGTAAAAACATACAAGAGTAAAAGGCAGAATATTCTCCCAAATAAATTCAATTTCAGAGAAAAATACTGTTAATGTGTTAATGATTTTCTTTCTTGCCTTTTTATCTAGAACTACATATACAAATATTAGTAAATAATGCAGCATAAATTTATCTAAACTTGTGAAAACTGTTTTAGTGAGGAGTATTCTGAAGATCAATTTAA
The DNA here is from genome assembly GCF_900095145.1 of Mus pahari. Classification (NCBI taxonomy): domain Eukaryota; kingdom Metazoa; phylum Chordata; class Mammalia; order Rodentia; family Muridae; genus Mus; species Mus pahari. The sequence continues at coordinate 110,727,328 of NC_034597.1, read as the reverse complement.
ATAAATTCTTCAACTATTCCTCTTCATATCCAACTTGAGGCTTGACTTTACCTTCAAATATAGAAGTTTCTTAAAAGGATTAAGTAATTCTAGTGCCAGTCCAAATTCTGTTGCATACACCTGAGCCCTGCCTACCAATAGAATTTCAAGTACACAACACTTTATTTAATGCTTGATTTCTTCCCCAGTGAAGAAAGAATATTGGTTTATTCACATATATCATCAAGTATATCATCCCTAGGACATGAACCTCTAGTCTCTATTTGGTGGCAGTTTTTAGAGAAGTTGTGGAATCTTGGTAGTTCCATAACTACCACCAAGATGAAGTTTTGCATGAGGAATTATGTAACCAGGAGTGGTTGTGAGTATTTATGATCTTGTCCAACTTCCTCTTCACTCTATCTGCTTCCTGCTACCTCCCCTATCATTATGGAAAGTTCCTCTGGAGCCTCATATAAAAATAAATACCTTTTTCCATGTGTCATGGTGTTTATCACAATAAAATAAAATTAACTGGCATACTTCCCAACATGTCCCCATTCCAATAACATATCATCTTTTTTGTTATTGTTATGGTTGTTGTTTGGTTGGTTGTCTTGCTTGACAATATACTACTGCTTTAAGTGTTGTTAAAGATGTAAAGTCTAATATAGACTTCCTAGTAAGAGAAATGGAGTTTGGGTTTACATTCATAAAAATATTAATAACCAGAGAGAATGAGGATATAAAAGTTATCAGTGCTTCTTTCTGTTTATGCCAACTGGCTCTTGGTTTCTAGTCTTGTGGTTTTTCTGTATTATCAATGTGCTTACATATGTGAGAAAGAATTATAACAGGAATTTGTATCTCCTGAGAAAAATTATTAGTGCATTAATTTGACTAAATTTATCTTGTCTAACACCTAGATTTTTGCTGTATTTACATAGATATGTCTAGCAACTGCTTTTTGCAATATGTCCACTCCTCCCACATAAGAAAACAGATAAAAGAAAGGAAATACCTATTTTATGTCATTAGAACAGCTGGAATACAGCAGCAGTGTGCTGGCATTGCACATGCAAGGAAATCTTGGTGAACTTTCTCCTCTTTGCCAAGAACCCTCACTCTTTTGCATTTGAAAAAGCCCACTATTCATGCATCACTTGCACTAAAATCACTTGTAGAAATTCCAGTTCAAAGATTATATGAAGGAAATTTTTATGTATTCTACTTTGTGTATCATGATTCCATCATCCCTGGAGCCCTACATGACAAAGTGAAATCTTTGTTTGACAGTTCACATTTAACCATGTCCTTTTCTTGGGGCCTTGCTTTGCTTCTTGCTCTAAATCCAATCTAATTGCTTTGCAGAACCTTCCCAATCTTCTCTTCCTGGTTTCCTTGGTTCTTTCAAATTATTGCCTTTTATCAAGGTTTACTTACAACATTACACAGTCTTTGGCCTCATAAAATCTCAGGACTCCCTATCTGTCTGCAACTCTCTTCCAGACCTGTGCATGTCTTACCAATTTGTGTCACAAGGAACTAAATCTTAATAGCATATACTCACTCACTCTACTAATTAAATTGGCCCTCAAAGCCCTTCCTCTTTTTTATAATTATACTCATACAAACCTAATATCTCATAACAAGTTACCTCTATTTTTTCTTTGATTCTAATTACCAAACCAAACTTTTAGCAAATTAGATCACAGGAAAAAAAAGAATTATAGCATTTGAACAACTCCCCATCTATGGTTCCCCTGCCTGGACCTTCATTACATTCCTGCTCTGGTGCTATTTCCACATTTGCATCACCATACACCTTGATAGCCAGTGACCTTTCACAGGAAACAAAAATAGTCTACCTCCCCTTCCCCATTGCTTTAAAACTTCTAGTAACCTTCTTTAATTTAGAAAAGAAAATACAATTTAGTCTTCTAGACACTATTTTGTTGCTCTGAGATCATCTCTCTCTACTTCTTGGCCTCAGCATTTATGATCTTTTGATTGTTTAAACAATAATGATAAATGGACTCTTAAACCAGAGACACTGAAATTGATAGAGGAGAAAGTGGGGAAAAGCCTCGAAAATATGGGCACAGGGAAAAAATTTCTCAACAGAACACCAATGGCTTGTGCT
>NC_034597.1:110645786-110723971 GCF_900095145.1 Mus pahari | reverse complement strand
ATCATTGGGAAGAGAGGCCCCTTGGTCTTGTAAACTTTATATGACCCAGCACAGGGGAAGGCCAGGGCCAATTAGTGGGAGTGGGTGGGTAGGGGGGACAGGGGCGGGGGTGGGGTATAGGGAACTTTCGGGATAGCATTTGAAATGTAAATAAAGAAAATAATAATAAATAAATTTTTAAAAAATTAAAAAAAAATAAATGGACTCTTTGCAACCCATGTTACACACATTTAAAATTTAGACACATTCTGAGGCTTCAGGTACATTTACTTTAACCAAAAAACTTTTGGGCACTTGTTGATCTAGTAAGAAACTTGATACTTGGCTATGTTTGCCCATCAGAGGTCATTCAATTAACAAAACAAAACAAAAAACACCACCATATAATCTCCTTCCCCTAGCACTCTCATTCTTACTCTCACTATTTCTGGGGCAATAGACACTTCACTGGGCTAAGCAAACAAATCATCCTTCCTGGTAGGGAACAATTTGATAAGAGTGAAACTTGTTCACAATATAGAACAAGTTTTCAGTTTCTTGAAACAAAGATCCTTCAATGAGTTGAAGCTGATTAAAGTGGGTGTGGCAGATGACCAGAATATGTAATCATTCCTAAACCTTCATAAACTTTAAGTTGAAAAGTTATAAAATTGAATTTGGATTTTTGCCAAGATTATCAGAATTATTGGAAGCAATTCGGAGAATACATAGATCAAAGCTCACTGGAGGTGCAGTGGAAAGGTTGACCTGGAGGACAAACTGTGATGTTCTTAGAGCCAAGAGACTGAGAGGCAAAGATCTGCAATGAGGTTGTGGCAAAGGTGGGCAGGAGATCAGACATTACCTCATTTGACTGAAAAAGACTGTGTCTAAACAAGTGCAGATGCCCATGAGAAATATCATCCACAAGGCCACAACCTTGAAAATAATTTTAAAAACTCTTTCTAATTCTAAAGGTAACCAAGATCGGCACTCTTAAATTTCTGCCACCATTTATTTGAAGACTTTGCTTATATGAATCCCATAACCTAATTGAGAAAAATAATCAAGAATACAAAAGTAAATATTTAATATAATTTCTTGCATATGCAAGCACCAACACAAGATTCTGATTCTAGTACTTTAATGAACTCTTTCTTTAAATGAAACAAAGATACCTCCTGGAGTTCTGAATTGTCTCCCAGTACACAATGAAAATATATATTAGATTTGAATTTCAATAAAAATTAAAAAACATAAACAACAGAAGTGAGCAGATGTTCAAAAGCTAACAATATCCTAAAATGGAAATTATCATTCTTATTAAGAGGAAAATATGTAAGTCATAATTTTAGTCATGTTTCATTTTAAAGTCTTTAAATTTTAGATAGCTGTCTCATTTCTAATATGTTAATCTAAAGACATACACATTTATAGTAGACACAGAAGACAAGTGCCAGGGCCAGCTCTCTCACACTCATACCCTAGAGGCCACTTTACTCATAACTCCTGAGATGTTCAAGACTGCTCTCTGGAGTACTAAAGCTAATTAGGTCAGCTCTCCTTCTCTCATGACTCCAGAGCTGGCTCTCCCATGATGTCCACTTGAGGTACATGGCCACTTCTGTATCACCCTCAGACACCAATAGGTCTCCAAGTGGCAGCTCAGACCAGGGACATCTGCCTGGCCTTTGGTGGGTTACCCACCTCTGCCACTGAAAGGTCACAGACCCACACATGGCCCCAGGTGTCAGCACAGGCCATGATCTCACCATAGTACCAGGTGGCATCATCAGCTACTGGCATCAAGATTGTCCTTATTACCCTCAAATATCCAGTTCTGCTTCTCTTCATTGTGCATATATTCTTCTGTTTCTCTTCAATTTCTCCTCCACTTATTTGCTCTTCTTACTGTTACCCAGGGTCTCTGAGTGTCTGGGGATACGCCAGGAGTGAACTCAAGTGTGCTATGCCCTGCTCATGCATTATAGTACTGGGCAGGGGTCATCTTGGGTATGATCTGCCCCTCTCCCAAGCATACATAGCATCAGACTGCTATCTCCCTGTTTGGGCCGCATGACATAGGTCTGATGGTCTTCTTGAGCTCACTTTTTCCTGGGCGTGGTAGACTACTAATCATTGAGATGTTCACAGGTCTGAACACTAACTATAGACATAGCCTCTCTCTTTGCCATATTCTGATGCACCCGTGACACAGCAGCCACACTTGTAACACTTCTAGGGCAGCTTCATTTCTTGTAAGAAAGCTTTTTAATATTTATCATTAAATATGTATATAGTTTTAAAGATTTTCTTCCCATGTTGTTAATCTTCTTTAAAATCTAACTCTTGTGTTCTTCCTGTATTACCCAAATCTCATCCTATACACATTGCATCTAAATATCTGTTGAAAATCTAAAGCTGATTATTTGTTCAAATATTAATTGTGCACATGTGATAATTACAACATTTCAGAAACACATATATCTGTTTCTAACATCTTAACAGTCTTAGCAGTTTTTTGCCTTGTTTGTTTTTTAAACTTGTATTTAATGTTATTGAATGTAGGATACTGTAAGGACTCTGGATTGCTCAATGATTCTCTTGCAATAATTCACCTCCATCTATGGTAAACACCAAACTTAATTCTAGATTTCCTCTCTGCCATCAACAAGTAGGTGAATGTAGCCAGACTGCTTTTGGAGCTGTTTCTCAATAGCAAGGTATCTTCAATTTCTTTGACAATGGGATCCATATTCCTTCAAATTCAAATTTGATATTCAATTTTGGCTTTCAAGCTCACCAGATTACCTGATGTTCCAATAAACATGTTAGTTACTTTTTGTTTTTAAAGATACACTTTTTTTTTATTTATATGAGTACACTGCAGCTGTCTTCAGACACACACTAGAAGAGTGCATCATATCCCATTATAGATAGTTGTGAGCCACCATGCAGTTTCTGGGAATTGAACTCAGGACCTCTGGAAGAGCAGTCAGTACTTTTAACCCAAGAGCCATCTCTCCAGCCCTAGTTACTTATTATGTCAAGTCTTTTTTTGTTCCTCATAATGTGGTACCTTTGGATATTTTACTCTTTCCCACACTTCCTGGCTCAATGGACATGCTACCTCAAGTACTGGTAGTAAAGGCAACTTTTCCCTTGCTGGATCTTACTTTGTACAGAATAAAAGGCTGATAATTCCACTAGGGGATCTGGAAACAAGGAGAGAAACTATGTGACCTGATTGGACTAAAAACAGAACATTTTAGAGAATGAATGTTGCTCATATCTTTCACTGATCATTGGAAAAATATTTTGTTTCATTTTAGAGTAGCTCAGCATCCAACTTTATTTGCAATCCAATAATATTTCCAAATTAGAACTGAAAAGAAAAAAAACTAGGTATATAATATTTACATTTTAATATTTGACTAGTTAAAGGAAATTAATCTACTGGTTCACAAAGTATATTTTCTATTATGGATATATTGTTCACAATGACACAAATAATACAACAAACTAGAGTGTGTTCTTCATGGTGAATCTTTACTAAAACTAAACTATTATATAAAAATCATTCATCTAATTAATTTGTAAAATTTTAAATTAACCATGCTTGAGTCTGAGGCAGTAGGATGACTGGTTTCTCAAGCAAACAAGCAAATACCTACAAACATACCTCCAAATTTTTAAATAAATGGAGTTTTCACTTGAGTTAGTTATTTGTCAAAGCTCTCAAATAATCCTTAATATATATCTTTCATATAAGTTGCAGATATCTTCATATTAAGAAAAATTTTAAATTAAATATTGCATAAAACAATTATACTTTAAAGGGTGCTTCCCTAGAGCTTTCTTTATGGAGAAACTCAGCAAAGAGATTTAAAGCAGGAAACCCAGTGGAAAACCCCACAAAGAATTCCTTTCATGACTGCCAATGGCTTATACTGTGGTATATACAAAGAAACAGTGGAGGGTCCATGCCAAGGTGACACTTCAACCTTATGAAAAGGGAAGCCACTATGGAATCAACTCTGTTTACCTTCATCATACACACTCAGTTTCTACCACTTAATTATCTTACAGTGAAGAGAAGTCTCAGCAAGCAAAATAAGAATACAGAATTCATTTACGATTCTATTCTGAATTCATTTTTTTTAGGCATTGTGTCAGGAAATATACAATATTTTATTTCTTGCTGTACTGATGTATACTTGTTGTATATATCAAGAAGTGGGCATGTTTTTTTCCACTCCTGGCATCCACTGCTTCATTTCAGAGTTTCTGGGTCCAAATTTCCTACTATACTTATATAGAAGCTTTCAGGTTTTTATCCTGATGCAGTTCATGAACGATCCTGTAACATCAAGGAATTATTGCAGATAATTTTTCTGAGGAAGAGAGATATCCTCAGCACAACTATACTTTAGGTCCCTTTATTTCCTAGGGTCCAAAATTTTGTTTTATTCAAGCCCAAAATATACACAAATAAAACCTGTATTGCAAAAACCTTGTACACAGGGAGGTGGCAACCATTCTTCTAGACACAGCAGAAGTCAATGAGAAATTTACATTCTTTGAGTACAAGGCAAATGAATATTATTTACTTATAGTATTTCACCTTTTCCTTCCCAAGACATGCATATGACTCTAAGAACCAAGTAAGATCCTTAGAATATGAGGGTAAATGTGTCCTCAGGCATGCATTTTCACAGACTTACCATAGAATAAACATGCCTTACCAACACACATTTTTTTAATTTGATATTTTCTTTATTACATTTCAAATGTTATCCCCTTCCCTGGTTTCCTCTCTGAAATCCCCCTATCACTCCCGACTCGCCCCTGGTTACCAACCCACCCACTCTTGCTTCCTGACCCTGCCTTGGTCCTGTGAAGGTTCTATGTCCACACTGGAGACCAAGGACCAAGGACTCTCCTTCCAATTGATGACCAACTAGGCCATCCTCTGCTACATATGCAGCTAGAGCCACAAGTTCCACCATGTGTTTTCCTTGGTTGGTGGTTTAGTCCCATGAAGCTCTAGAGTTACTAGTTAGTTCATATTGTTGTTATTCCTATGGGACTGCAAACCCAACACACGTTTTTTTTTTTTTTTTTTTTTTTTTTTTTTTTTTATTATATATTTTCTTCATTTACAATTCAAATATTATCCTGAAAGTCCCTTATATCCTCCCCCGACCCTGCTGCCCAACCCACCCAATCCTGCTTCTTGGCCCTGGCATTCACCTGTACTGGGGCATATAATCTTCGCAATACCAAGGGCCTCTCCCAATGATGGCCAATTAGGCCATCTTCTGCTACATATGCAGCTAGAGACATGAGCTCAGGAGGTACTGGTTAGTTCATACTGCTGTTACTCCTATAGGGTTACAGACCCCTTCAGCTCCTTAGTTACTTTCTCTAGCTCCACCATTGGGGGCCCTGTGTTCCATCCAATAGATGACTGTGAGCATCAGTTCTGTATTTGCCAGGCACTGGCATAGCCTCACAAGAGACAGCTATATCAGGGTCATGTCAGCAAAATCTTGTTGGCATATGCAATAGTCTGTGTGTTTGGTGGTTGATTATGGTATGGATCCACAGATGGAGCAGTCTCTACATAGTCCTTTCTTCCATCTCAGCTCCAACCTTTGTCCCTGTAACGCCTTACATGGGTATTTTCTTCCTCATTCTAAGGAGGGACGAAGTATCCACACTTTGGTCTTCCTTCTTCTTGAGTTTCATGTGTTTTGCAAATTGTATCTTGGGTATTCTAAGTTTCTAGGCTAATATCCACTTATCAGTGAGTGATAAAATTCAGGTGATATCAGATGCTGGTGAGAGTGTGGAGAAAAAGGAACACTCCTCCATTGCTGGTGGGATTGCAAGCTTGTACAACCACTCTGGAAATCAGTCTGGTGGTTCCTCAGAAAATTGGGCATTGTACTACCAGATGATCCAGCAATACCTCTCCTGGGCATATAGCCAGAAGATATTCCATCCGGTAATAAGGACACATGCTCCACTATGTTCATACCAGCTTTATTTATAATAGCCAGAGCTGGAAAGAACCCAGATTTCCCTCAACAGAGGAATGGATACAGAAAATGTGGTACATTTACACAATGGAGTATGACTCGGCTAATAAAAACAATGAATTTATGAAATTCTTAGGCAAATGGATGGATCTGGAGGGTGTCATCCTGAATGAGGTAACTCAATCACAAAAGAACCAACACACATTTTTAAAATACAAACATTTTTAAAATGTTACTATACACATATATATATATATGGTTTAATACTTGATTGTAAAAGTTTGCTTCTTGTTTGATTTTTTTAATTGGATATTTTCTTTATTTGTATTTCAAATGCTATCCCCACTCCAGGTCTCCCCTCTAGAAACTCCCTATTCAATCCCCCCTCCCCCTGACTCTATAAGTTTGCTCTCCCACCCACCTACCCACTCCCGCCTCCCCGCCCTGGCATTCCACAATACTAGGGCATAGAACCTTCACAGGACCAAAGACCTCTCCTCCATTGATGCCCAACAAGGCCATCCTATGCCACATATGCGGCCGGAGCCATGGGTCCCTCCATATGTACTCTTTGGTTGGTGGTCCAGCCCCCGGGAGCTCTGGTGGGTTTGACCAGTTGACACTGTTGCTCTTCCCATGGGGCTGAAAATCCCCTCAACTCCTCCTGTGCTCAGTCCGATGGTTGGCTGTGAGCATCCGCCTCTGTATCTGTCAGGCCATGGTAGAGCCTCTCAGAAGACAGCCATATCAGGCTCTTGTTACCAAGCACATCCACGCATGATTTTTAGTATTTTTTTAGTTAGCACTTATTTCCTAGCCATCATTGGGTATTCATTGGACACTACTGCATTTCATCAATTCATCATTATACATACCAGCACTCAATCTCTGGTCTATTTCAGACATCATAAAATTCAGAGGATAGTGACAATGTGACCTCCTGCTGTTGTTAGGTTTATATTCTGCTTAAGAGGTGTACTGAAACAACAGTGACAGTTATACCCAGAAAAGAGGAACAAGAAAATATGAAAATATCTTGACTTTACTCAGGAAAACAGGTACGATAAGAAATTTTTCACTTAACCCTCTACTCCTATTAATCCAATTCTCCAGTCTCATCAACAGATTTGTAGAAGAGAGACTGTTGCAACTTCCATTCTCTCCTACCCCTATCTCCAATCTTCCATTTAACTCCCCCCCCCAATTTATTCATTATTGCAGTTCCCAACACTAACAGGCATTCCTGGGAACCTGATAGACACTCGGGTCAAGAAAGGAGGTTAACTACAAATTTTTACTTATCCTTCTTTTCCTCCAAACCCAATCCCCTAGTTTCATCCCCAGCTCTGTAGCAGAAAACATTCTATATTTTTTCTCTCTGTCTCCAATATCCAATTAATCATCTTATTTATCACCTTTTCTTCTCCCTGCCATTTATCTCATTAACCCAGCCTTTGATACCAGCACCCATATCCTGGTAACATTCCAGCCAAGGCTCACAGAGAAACCAGAAGACCAGCTGAGTTTCATATTCTCTCTCTCTCTCTCTCTCTCTCTCTCTCTCTCTCTCTCTCTCTCTCTCTCTTTCTCAAAACACAAACCCAGCAAAGATAAGATTGGATATCAGCACCTAGAATTATAATATTTTCAACACAGATGCCTAGATCCAGTGTAAGAACACAATCATCAATACCCAGGACTCTGTCTCCCCTAGAGGCTAGCAGCCCTAGCACAGCAGGCCCTGAGTATTGTAGCATAGTTGGAGCACAAGACAAAGACCTTAAAATAGCCTTTATGAATATTATAGCAGTCTATAAAGGGGAAATGAATAATTTAAAGAAATCTATGAAAACACAAACAAATAGGAGAAAGAAATGAATAAAACAGTTAAAGACCTGAAAGTAGAAATAGAATCAATAAGGGAAATCCAAACCAAGAGAAATCTGGAAAGGAAAAAGTTTGGAACTTGAATAGGAAATTCAGAGGCAAGCCTCACCAACAGAAGACAAGAGAGGAAGAAAGAATTCCAGGCATTGAAGATACAATAGGATAAATGGATATCTTGATCAGGGAAAGTGTTAAATCTAAAATAATGTTGGGAGAACAACATCTAGTAAATCTGGGACACTAGGAAAAGACTGAACCTAAGAATAATAGAAATGAAGGGAGGAGATGAAACTCAGGTCAAAATCCAGAAAATATTTTCAACAAAATCATGGAAGAAAATTGCCCCAATCTAAAGAAGGAGATGTCTATTAAGTTACACGAAACATACAGTACCCCAAACATATTGGACCAGAAAAGAAATTCCCCTCAGCACAGAATAATCAAAACATTAAACATACAAAGCAAACAAATCATATCAAAAGCAGCAAGGGGAAAAGACCATGTAGCATATATCAGCATACCTATTAGAATAACACAGATTTCTCAATGAAGACTCTAAAAATTAGAAAGACCCTGGCAGATGTTCTATAGACTCTTAACAGACCATAGATGCAACCCCAGACTCCTGTACCCCTCAAAACTTTCAGTAACAATGGATGGAGAAAATAGGCATTCTGTAATAAAGCCAAGTTTAAGGATTACTGGGGGCTTCTGGCATCCAGTTCCCTGTGGAAAGCAGCCAAGGGGTATGGAATCAGTGATTGCATGGCCAAAAGCTGCTTACTCTCTGCAATTTAAATTTTTCCTTAACTCTTTGCCATTCTGTGTCCAAAAGCTGCTGGGTTTTGGCAATTTAACCCTTGATGATAACAGAGGATTTTTAAAAAGGGCTTATTTATCTGAACTCTTTTTTCCCTAAATAATGGGCTCCTTACTGGCCAGGGTAGAGGCTCAGAGTTTAACTCTTCATGAGCTAGAGAGAAAAGAAAAGGAAGAAAGGAAGAAAGTCGGGCATACACACACACACACACACACACACACACACACACACACACGCACATAAACACATCTTGGCTGGAACCAACCACCTCTTATACACATATACCCACATACATATGTGTATATATATCTAAACAGCTTTAACTTATTAAAGTTCATCTTTACATTAATCTTCAGGAAAATTGACTAATAGGGTGAGCCAATGCCCAAGAATCATTAGGGTATGTGATAGTGGCAGAAAAGGCATATAAGCAGCGAGAAGCAATCCTGGGATGAAATCTCTGGACTGTGCCCCTCCAGAGTGCACCAATCGAATTCATGCATAATGGTAGGTCATCTCCTGGAAACTCACTTGCTGGCTATAGCCTTTCCTATATGGCTTCTGCCATAATATCTATCTACAAATCCTACTCTACCAAGGCAATAGAATACTGATTCTCAACCTGTGGGTCCCAACACTTTTCCTGAATATCAAATATTTATATTACAATTCATAACAGTAACAAAATTATTGTTATACAGTAGCGATGAAAATAATTTTATTGTTGGGACACCAGAATATGAGAAACTATGCTAAAGGACTGTAGCATTTAGGGAGGTTGAAACCCACTGTGCTAGAAGAAAAAAAAAATCAACCTAAAGAGTTTAGCCACACTCAAGAAATCACAGGAAATAAATAATCCCAGAGTAGAGATGCTGCCTAGGGCCATACTGATATCTAAAACTGCCCCACTCATCACGTGGATAGCTTGAGGGAGCTGTCCCTGAGGGCATAAGAGTATGAGAGCAGGGAAGCTGGCCTCTCGAGCTCCTCACCAACTACAGTATTTAGGAGAGCCAGCCCTGAACCTCACCTCACCTCACCTGGATAGCACAGAAGAGTCGAGTTTGGTAGTGTGGACAAGGGTAAGCCTCTTTGAGTGTGTAAGAGCTGGAGAGGTGGCCTCACCTTTGCCAGCTGTGGCACTTAGGTGAGCCAGCTGTGCCTCTAACCTCAGCAATGGAAAGCTGTTAGCCTGATGAATTCAGCTACCACCCTGGCTCAGATTCAGGGCTTTGAGTTGGCCCACTTCAATATCTGCACTATATATGAACTACTGGAGCACATGAAGGTGCCAGTCATTTAGAACCAAAGGTGCTAGATCTCTAAGACACAGGCAACAACAGTTTATCTGAGAGGAGTCCCAGTGAGCATCCAATATTGATGGTGTAGTAGAAGCTAGAGGCCTCAAACAGACCAATAACTCACTGCAATGAATATTTGCAAGAAAAAACTGTTTGGGCAAAAGAGTAGAGTGTGTAACACACCGTGATACTTCCACAAGGAGATTTTCTTTTCTTGTTTGTTTATTTGCTTGATTGATTTTGAGGGGTCAAAGATTGCAATGGTGGAGACATTGCAGATGTGAAGGGACAGGGATATGAGTGGGTTCAGGGCCATGATGTGAAATTTACAAATAATTAATAAAAGAGTTTTAAAAAATTTTCTAGACTAGTGAATTGAAAGAGGTGAAAAATACACACACACACACACACACACACACACACACATACACACACACACATGCAATATACACATGCACACATACACCACCACCACCACCACTATCACCATCAATACAAATAACACCATCAAATTAACAAGAATCAACAAATGCCACTTATTGTATCTCTCAACATCAATGGACTCATTCCTCAATAAGACACAGACTAACAGAATGAAAGTGAAAACAGAATTTATTCTTCTGCTGCATACAAAAATTCCTTTTATATCAAGAATAAATAACACCTTAGGTGAAAAGAATGGGAAACAATATTTCAAGCAAATGGCACCAAAAAGCATGATTGTACATCTATTTTTAATATCTGATAAAATGGACTTTGAACCAAAATTAATCAGAAGATACAGAGAATGTCTCTATATAGTCACCAAGGGGAAAAATATCTACCAAGAGTACATCGAAATTCTTAAAATCTATGCAACAAACACAAGAGTACACAAATTCATAAAAGAAACAAATTAACAGCTTAAATCAGATATTGGCCCTCAAACACTGATATTAGGATATATCAATAGCTCAATTTTGCCAACAGACAGGTCATCTAGACAAAAATTTAACAGAGAAATGTTATAACTAACTGACTTTATAAACCAAATGAAGCTATATTTATAGAACATTTGAACAAACACAAAAGAATATACATTCTTCTCAGAACCTCAGAACTTTCTTCAAAACTAAAAATATACTCAGACACAAAGCAAGTCTCAAAAGACACAAATACATTGAAATAACAATATGCATCCTACCTGACAACCATGGATTAAAACCAGGTATCAACAATAGAAAAAACAGAAAGCTTATAAATGCATGGAAACTGAGAAACTAACTACTGAATGAAAATGTGTTAAGGCAGAAGTTAAAAAGGAAATTAAAATTTTCTAGAATTTAATGAAAATGAATACATAATAACCCAAAACTCATGAAACACAATGAAGGCAGGTCTAGGAGCCAAGTTTATAGCACTAAGTACCTTCATAAAAAATATGGAGAGATCTCATTCTAATAACTTAATAGTATACCCTAAAGCTGTAGAAAAAAAAGAAAATAAACACTCTCATCCAAAAGTCATAGATGGAAAGAAACAACCAAACTCAGGGCTGAAAGATATAAAATTGAAATGGCAAAAAAGCAAGACAAAGAATCAGTGAAATAAAGACTTGGTTCTTTGAGAAAATTTGACAGATCTTTATCCATATAAACTACAAACCAAATGAAACTTCCAATTCTGTGATTGGGTTACATTTGATTAAGATGCTGGTCATAGGGGGTCCATGCAAACTCCCAAACCAACCCAGCTCTTGCGAAGACTATGGTTTGCTCTCCACAAACTGATAGCAAGGCCTCATTGCTGAAGACATCTGCACAATTCAATGAACTTGGAGAAGTTGAGTAAGTGTCTACATAAAGCCTTTACCCTTGCATACTAGTGTCTTTGGTACAGGAAGGAATTTTGCATGATAGCAAATGAGAAATGTAAACACCAACACAGCAACAAACCCTTTGATTTGAAGTGGTGTCCTGCCTACAAGATATGTTAATACCACAGTGACACAATGCTTGTGGGAGTGATCAACCAATGTCTTATGTGACTTAAGTCCCTCTCCATGAAATAGAACCTATACCTGACAGTGCTTCATTGACCAAGAACCTGAGACTAGATGACCCAGAAACCCTAGGTAAAACCAACTACTTGGGTTCTTTAAAAAAATATAACAATAAAATGACACTTGTTGACATTCTGCTATACTTATAGGTCCATGCTTTGTTCAGCCATCATCAGAGAAACTTCGTCCTCCAGCATATGGGAACAGAAACAGAGAAATGCAGTCAGACATTATGCAGAGAATTTGAGACCCTGGAACACTCTGTCCTAAACGGATTATCTCCATCAAATCACTACCCTCAGGGCTCAAGGAACCCCATGGAAAAGATGGTGGAAGGAGTGTAGAGCCAGAAGGGAGGAGGACACCAAGAAAATGAGGTCACTAAACCAACATGATCATAGTTGATATGACCTCACAGAGTCTGAGACAGCACGTAAAAGCACAGGTCAGCACCAGATGGTGTCCTAAAACTGAAAGGAGATGTGAACACATGCCCCCTATCTGTAACCCAGAATTAATCTCCAATTTATAGCCACATATAAATGAATGAATATTTAGTTTTTTTTTAAAAAAAAAAAACAAAAAACAAAAACAAAAAAAAAAAAAACAAGGCAATATCACTGAGAAAACAAATTTTCAAGGGTAGGCTGCATTCCCAGCCAGAAGGCCAACAGGAAAGGAACTCAACGTCATCTTGACAGGTTTCTTGTCTCATAACATCTTTCAAGGACTTTTCCTGTGGGTTTTTTATCTTATTATTTTTTATTTATTCATATATATATATGAATACACATATTCTCTCTTAACCTGCCCCTTCCCTGAATCCTACAAACATCTTGAGTATTTTATGGCTTTTAGTTTAATGCTTTTCTGAAGGTGTGAATGAGTAGTCTTCCATTCTTGGTTCTTTTCCTTCTATTTACTTTGTCCTATTACAATATGTTAGTTTTTGTTTTGCCTTTTAAAAACTTTTATTTTATCACTTACTTATTCTTATTCTTTACAAGTTGTTTTATTTTCTAGTGAAATACAGAAAGTGGATAGACTTAGATGGGAGTGGAGAAGAGGAAGGAACTGGGTAGAATAGAGGGAGAAGAAGCCATAATCAGAATGTATTATGTAAGAAAATACTTTTCAATAAAAAGGAAACTTTTTAAAAAGAAAATGTCTTCACTGACAAAAAGATTTGTAGTGAAAAGTCCTGCAATGATTGCCAAATGTATCATCAAAAAATGCCACAGATGAAATGTGCTTGGTAGCAAAATAAGTGCCAAATTAAACAAACCAAGTAACTCTAGATTTTATTAAATCAGTCAGATAATCAGCAACTCTTCATTAAGATATTGTAGTATTTCATAATAAGGCATATGCTCATGGAGAAAAATAGTTTAATTGTACTTTATTCTACAATTTCATTTGAAGAGGTGAAGCAGGTATTTAGAAGTAAATACATAAACGTGAAGAAATATAAATATATCAGACATTACTATAACAGACTAAGGAATAAATTTGTTTTGCCCATATACTTATTGGCCAAATGTCTTTTTAAGGAATAGAGTGGACTGCTTATCTTTGAGTTGTTGTCTTTTTGAAAGTTGATTCAAAAATTAGTGTGTAAAGTTCCTGCCTTCAAATATATTCATTTTCACTTGTGAATATGAGCAGAGAAGATTATAAGCTGTCGAGATTCTTTAGAGTTCCTGCCCATGACAAAATGATGGGTCCACATGCTGCATTTAAAACCCAGCTGAATGGATAAAAATAGTATTTAACTTTTATAGTTGTTATGAGCTGAAGCAATTTATTGAACTCTTCAATCAGGAAAGAAAACAAAACACAGAAAATGGACAGATGAGTCATTTTTTTTTCATATGTTGTCCTAGTGCTAGTGTTACATAGTGCTATCCTAGTAATTGGATGATCTGAAGTTTAAAGGAAATTGCATTAATGTCTTTTAGAGAAAAGGCAAGCACAGAACATTTCAAAACTGAAAACAAAATGCTGGAAAAGGCTAAAGAATGAAAAAATGACACCATGTAATTAGAAACAGAGGCACTGAGCATGATATGGAGACTAAGGCATGACAAAATACATTTAAAATGAAAGAGAAAAGGCTTCCTTATACTTAAAGCTCCAATTGAAGAATTGCATCTATAGAAAACCATTTTGTTTTAGAAGAAAAAAACCTTTAAAGTAAATATTTGATTCATTTTAAAAAATATTTGAAAGTATAGTGATTTCAGGAATTTTTGTGGGCTGAAATTTAAATAACTGGCTAGATTTTATTCCAAATGAAATCATTTGGAGATGAATCACCAAACTCCAAATGACAATGGCATATGTGTAATTTTGCTTCTTTTTGAAATGTTTTCAGTATGTTCAAAGAGTGCTTACTCAAGTTACTTTATTCTACAGTTTTAGAATAAAAAAAAAAACATTTGGTCATAAGATTCTGTTGACCACCCAGGGAAACACAGAATACAAAAATCTATGAGATGTCAAAATTAATTTAGAATGCATCTTTCCCCTTTTTGACTGTCACCTTTCAAATGAATACTTAAAACACCATCATTCTAATGTAAAGAGCCACATGGTATTCTGACTCAAGGAAAGAAGATTCTTGTATATGGGACCCTGAGGGAAGTAGAAATATAGTCTGAGGAGGTTACAGACAGCCATTTACTAGAAGCAGTCCACTGGCTTGCAAAGAACTTGGTATTTAGGTATTTTCTCCTTTTTTCATGTTCATTAGTATTTTTTAATGTTTCAAAGGACTAGTGCAAACCAGGGACAGAAGAGATATCGCAGTGAGTAAAGGTTCTTGCAGCAAAGCTCCCAAGGAGCTGAGTTTAATTCTAGGAATACATATTGTAGAGAGGAGGAGGAGGAAGAGGAGGAGGAGAAGGAGGAGGAGGAGGAAGAAGAGGAGGAGAAGGAGGAGGAGGGAGAAAAAGGAAGAAAAAGAATCCTACACATTGTCTTCTTACTACCACATATATGCTATGGCATGCACACACAAACACACACATGAACACACACATATACAAAAACACATACAAATCACTTATCTAAAATAGGCATTTAGGCATTTTCTCTCTCTCTTTTTTTTTTTTTCCTTTTGTTTTTTCGAGACAGGGTTTCTCTGTATAGCCCTGGCTGTCCTGGAACTCACTTTGTAAACCAGGCTGACCTCGAACTCGGAAATCTGCCTGCCTCTGCCTCCTGAGTGCTGGGATTAAAGACCTTTGCCACCATGCCCAGCTAGGCATTTTTTCTATTTTCATGTTCATTAGTATTTTTTACTAATGAATAGACTCTCAGTTGATTATTAAAAGGAAAAAAAATACTACTTCATCGATGCAAATGGCTGAGTGATCTTGACTTTGATTTTTCTTTTGTGTTTGATAATAAGTATTCTGAATTGTTAGAGACCCTTATCCCCACCTAAACCAACCCCCAGCTAGCAGGAAAGATGATTCACAGGAGGTGAAGATTGAAACTAAGAACAGTGCCATCTTTACAAACACTAGTTCATACTTCCAGAGTCTGACCTCTTGGTTTTTCTTACACATTTAAACATAATAAAACTTGTACCCTGTAACCTTTACAATAAGAATTAATTCTATTGATTGATAAACAGCCTAAGGCTCAAAGGAAGGCTCTGTAATAAGCATAGAGATAGATTCTATTCATGAATACTATAAAGTACATGGGATTCTTTCATAGGAATGTGTTTTATTGACTGAAGAATTAGGGCCTGAATACTCCTCAGTATTTTAGGTGAATTCAGGTGGAGGGTGGTTCCTAACAGAATAACAAAGAATCAGTCAACCAGGTTTACTGACCAATTTTCACTCTGGCATTCCAAATGAATAGACATCATTTATTTTCTTCCCTTGAAGAAAAATAGGACAGTGTGATTGACAATCATGATTTTCCAGTGCTTCTTCTAAGTTATGCTCCATACAACAAATAATAACAAATGATTTTTGTTTGTTTTTAATAAAGATTAACAAACTTTAAAATCCTGGACTAGTTCAAGAATCTAATCCTAAGGTCATACCTAAAAATAGTAGGATACATTTTATCTTTGCATTTCAAATGTATTCACTTAAAGGCAACACAAACCTGCAGCATACATCATCTGTAGTAATCATAAAGAGGATATCTTAGCTTTTATAAGGTAATAAATCATTACATCTCCTTACATTGAATTCCATTTTGTTTCTGTTAAAACCATTTACAGATAACAACATCAACTTTCTTTTAAAAGAACGGAGCTGTTAAAAGATCACTTCGGGAATCCATTCCATCATCAGCCACCAAACCTAGATACTAATGTTCATGCCAGCAAGATTCTGCTGAAGGGACCCTGATATTGTGGCCTCTTGTGAGGCTATGTCAGTGCCTGGCAAACACCGAAGTGGATGCTCACAGCCAGCTATTGGATGGAANNCAGGGTNCCCAATGGAGGAGCTAGAGAAAGTACCCAAGGANCTGAAGGGGGCTNCAACCCTGTAGGTGGAACAACAATATGAACTAACCAGTACCCCCTGAGCTTGTGTCTCTAGCTGCATATGTAGCAGAAGATGGCCTAATCAGCCATCACTGGGAATAGAGGCCCCTTGGTCTTGCAAATTTTATATGACCCAGCACAAGGGAAGGCCTGGGCCAAGTAGTGGGAGTGGGTGGGTAAAGGAGCAGGGGCGGGGGTGTATAGGGAACTTTCGGGATAGCATTTGAAATGTAAATAAAGAAAATAATAATAATAATAATAATAATAATAATAATAATGTGAAAGAAAAAAACATAATAAATTATTTAAAAAAAAATCACTGGTACACTTCCATCGGATACTCAAAACACTCTAAAGCCATGTTTATTGACAAATAAATGCTTTTCTGACATACTCTTATTAGATATACTTTATTTCACCTTCATGTTAATATATTATAATATATTTCAGTTTACCCTAAATTTTTCTTTCAAGTAAAGTCTAATTCTACTTCTGATCTGAACAATAACAACACAAATTGATATGCCAATATGGATAAGGAAAATGCTATGAGATTCCAAACCTATGTAAAGCTAGATTTAGAGCTGTAGATAGTTAATGGTTGCCGAGAAAGGGAAAATAACCTTTCTCCAAGGACAAACTCCCTGATAGGTTATGCAGTCTCAATCCATCAGTCCTGCCATATAAATATATAACCAACACCAAAAGAACTCAACAGGTGGTATTTGCAAATTTACACACACAGACATGTACACATACATGCATACACACAGCAATATTAATTAAGAATAAAAAATCATGAATTTGAGGTAGAGTAGAAAATAAAGAAGAGTTGGTGGGAGGAGACAAGAGAATAAGGAAATGATGCAAATGTATATTCATATATGAAATTCTCCAATAACAGATATAAAAGATGTTTAATTAAAATTAATTTACATTTAAACAAGAATCTGCTAATAAATTGGAGCAATACAAGAAATAATTTATTTTAGATCTAGGTCTAAGGCTTCTACATAAAATTAACTCAGTCATGAACCATTGATTAGAATCAGATTAGTAAAAACATCTTTATGTATAATACTAAGTCTTGCAAACATGTTCCATAAACCAGATAGGCAGATATAGTACTTCCATATACATGAAGGATAAAGAGGCACTTGCTTACATAAGATGGGAATTTTTTTTTTGGATGTGTAATTTAGTCACAGTAACAATAACTGATACCTAAGAATTACTGTACTAACTGGTTTCTGTGTCCCAGTCACCAACTAGGGCAGATATTCCTTGCTCAAGAGCAGGCTATGCCAGCCAGAACAACATGCCAAGCCAATCAGAAGAACAGTTGAGCTGCCTGCCTGTGGAATTCTCCCCTCCTGTCTCTCAGTACTCTCTTACACTATTACCAATGTCCTTTCCCTAATCATCACCATGTCCCAGACCTCAACTCAGGCAAAGACCTCATGCTCAACAAGAGCCCATATTGGCTTCCAGAAGTCCATCCCCTAACACAGGCTAAGAACACCTGCTAGACTACAGGCTAAATGGGACAGAAGACCAGAGGGAAAAAAAATGGAAACTAGGAAACAAATACCCACGCAACAAAGACAAACTCAGAAATTGGCACCTAGAATTATAATTACCCAAACCAAGATGCCTAAACATCAGCATAAGAATACAGTCAACAAGAGCAATGTGTTGCCACCAGAGCCCAGCTATGTGACTGCAGCAAGCCCTGAAAATTCCAACAAAGCTGAAGCATAAGATAATGAACTTAAAACCAATTTCCTGAGTGATAAAGGTCCTTAGAGAGGAAGTGAATAAATCTGTTAACAAAAGTGAAGAAGAGAAACATATAATTGGAAGAAATGTATATATCTTGAAGCTTAATAAAAGGTTGAATTTAGCTATTGTACTGGGAAGTTTTGTGTCAAGTTGACACAAGCTGGAGTTATCACAGAGAAAGGTGCTTCAATTGGGGACATGCCTCCACAAGATCTAGCTGTAAGGCAGTTTCTCAATTAGTGATCAAGGGGGGAGGTCCCTTTGTGGGTGGTGCCATCTCTGGGCTGGTAGTCTTGGGTTTATAAGAGAGCAGGCTGAGCAAGCCAGAGGAAGCAAGCCAGTAAAGAACATCCCTCCATGGCTTCTGCATCAGCTCCTGCTCCCTGATATGCTTAAGTTCCAGTCCTGACTTCTTTCAGTGATGAACAGCAAAGTGGAAATGTAAGCTGAATTAACCCTTTCCTACCCAACTGCTTCTTGGTCATGATGTTAGTGCAGGAATAGAAACCCTGACTAAGACAGCTATGAATCAGGAGGTTTTCTTTCTGTAGAAAACCCTTATCCAAAGAGAGAATATCCAAATTAACAAAATCAGAAATGGAAAGGGGGGATAAACAACACTCAACAAATCCAAAGAATAATTGGTTACACATTAAATCTGTATTCCACAAAATTGGAAAATTTAAAAGAAATGGATAGTTTTCTCAATAGATACTACTTATGTAAGTTAAATCAAGATTAGATAAAAAATTTAAATAAACCCATAACCCCTAAGGAAATTTAAGCAGTCATTTAAAAGTACCAAAGCCAAAGCATGGCCCAGACAAATTTTACCCAAGAATTCTAGCAAACATTCACAGAAAAGCTAACACCTATACTCCTCAAATTATTTCACCAAATAAAAATAGAATGAACATTGCCAAACCCATTGCATGAGGCCACAGTCATCCTATTACCCAAATCAAAAAAGATCCAACAAAGAGAATTATAGAAAAAAAAATTGTCATTATCAGAGTTGTACAAATACTCAATAAAATACTCCCAAATAGAGTCCAAGAACACATGAAAAAGACCTCCAATAGCATCAAGTAGGCTTCATCTCAAAGATGCAGAGATGGCACAACCTATCAAAATCAGTCAATGTAATCCTTCATCTAAATAAACAAAAAGAAAATAATCACATGATCATTTTATTAGATACTGAAATTAAAAAAAAATCCTACATCCCTTCATGATAAATGTCTTAGAGAGATCTGGGATACAAGAAAATACTTAAATGTAATAAAGGCAATTTACAGCAACCCGATAGCCAAGATCAAATTAAATAGTGAGAAATTCAAAGCAATTCCATTAAAATCAGGAACAATACAAGAATGTCTATTCTCTCCATATTTATTTGAAATTTTTGGCTAGAGCAATAAGATAACTGAAGATCAAGAGGATATAAATAGAAAAGAAGGCAAAGTATGGTTGTTTGTAGATGATATGATAGCATACCCCAAAAATTCTACTAGGTAACTCCTACAGCTGATCAACACCTTCAGTGATGTGGCTGAATATAAAATTAACTCAAAAAATATCAGTAGACCTCTTATGAACAAATGTCAAGTGGACTGAAAAGAAATTTGTGAAACAACATACTTCGTAATAGTCACAAATAACGTAAAGTGTCTTGTGGTAACTATGACCAAGCAAGTGAAAGACTTCCATAATTAAAACTTCAATTCTTTGAGGAAAGAAATTCAAGAAGATACCAGAAGATAAAAAGATTTCTCATGCTCATGGATCAGGAAGATTAACATAGTGAAAAATGGTCATCCTGTGAAAAGCAATCTACAGATTCAATACAATCCCCATCAAAATTCCAACACAATTCTTTTCAAACCTTGAAAGAACAATACTCAACTTCATATGCATATGTAAAAGAACAACAACAACAAAACACAGGATAGATTAATAACCCTGTACAATTAAAGAACTTCTAGAGTTATCATTATCCCTATTTTCAAGCTGTAATACAGAGTTATAGTTATTAAAACCACATGACATTGGCCAAAAAAAAAAAAAAAACCGACATGTTGATCAATGGAATTAAATTAATGATCCAGGCATAAATTCACATGTCTATTGACATCTATCTGTTTAATACAGAAGCCAGAAGTACACAATGCAAAAAAAGAAACTTCTTCAATAAATGCTACTGATCTAATGGGATGTCTGCATGTAGGAGAATCCAAATATAACCATATCTTTCAGATAACACAAAACTCAAGTCCAAGTGTATAAAAAACCTCAAGATAAAACCAGATACACTGATCCTAATAGAACAGAAAGTGGGGAATCTCCTTGAATGCATTGATACAGGCCATAACTACATGAACAGAACAAAACAGCTCAGGCACTAAGATCAACAATTAATAACTGGGATCTCATGAAACTTTTTATAAGGCAAAAGACATTGTCAACAGGACAAAATTGCAGAAGACAGAATAGGCAAAGGTTTTCACCAACTTCATATCTGACAGAGGGATAATACCCAAAATATATAAGAAACTCAATGGACTAGGTATCAAAAAAACAAAAACAAACAAACAAAAAACCAAAAACCAAAACCAAAACCAAATAATTCTATTTAAAAATGGGGTACAGGTCTAAACAAAGAATTTTCAATAGAGAAACCCAAAATGGCAGAGAAGCAGCACTCAAAGAAATATTCAACATTCTTAGCCATAAGGAAATGCAAATCAAAACTCATTTAAGAGTCTGTAGGAGGACCAGCAGTCTCAATTAACCTGGACCACTAAGATCCTTCAGACACTGGACCACCAACCAGGCAGCATACACCAGCTGATATGAGGCCCTCAACACATATATAGGAGAGGACTGCCGTGTATGGGTTCAGTCAGAGAAGATGCACCTAACCCTCAAGAGATTAGAGACCCCAGGGAGTGGGAGGTCTGGAGGGTTAGGGCTTGGTGGTTGGGGACATCTTCGTGGAGATGAGGAGACGGGGTATGGGATGTGGAACAGGGTGGACTGGGAAGAAGATAAAATCTGGAGTGTAAAAAAAAAAAAGATGAAATAAAAATATAAAAATTAAACAAAAATATTTCCATATTATACCTATCAGAATAGCTAAGATGAAAATCACAAATGACAGCTCATGTTGGCAAGAGTGTGGTATAAGGAGAACACCCCTCCATTGCTGGTAGGAGTGCAAGCTTGGACAGTCACTATGGAAATCAATAAGGAGGTTCCTCAGAAATATGAAAATCAATCTACCTCAAGACACAGTATACTACTCTTAGACATATGCCTAAAGAATGCCCATCCTTCTACAAGAACTCTTGAACATCTATGTTCATAGCAGCCTTATTTATAATAATCATAAATTGGAAATTACCTACATGTCCTTCAACCAAAGAATAGATTAAAAATAGAGTAACACAAGGAGCATTACTCATCTGGTAAAACCAAGGACACTATGGACTTTGCAGACAAATGGACAGATGTAGAAAAAAATCATTCTGAGTGAGGCAATTCAGATCCTGGAAAACAGCATGATATGTACTTACTTATAAGTGGATATCAGCTGGTACGTAAAGAATAATCGTGCCAAAATTTGCAGACACAGATAAACTAAGTTATGAGGATTTTTTTGTAGTATACATAGAGCTCTATGGGAAGGAGTAATAGAATAAACTTTGGGAATGTATTGGGCTGTAGGTAGAAATGGGAACAGACAGGAAAGATCAGATGGTGGTGCAGAAGGAGAGTACAGAAAAAGATGAATTGAATGGAGGTGGCATTTGGGTGGTGATGTGGAAATCTAGTACATTGAACCCCCCACTAAAATTAAGGTTTTCTAGTAATAGGGGGATACAGAAATTGAACAAGTCATCTTCTGTAGCCAGGCAAGACTTCCTTCCTGCAATGGGACTAAGATACCAACCCAGCTACAAAACTTCAACCTCCAATTTGTCCTGTCTGAAAGATTTGCTTGGGTAATGGTGGCACAGAACTTGTGGGAGTGCCTAACCAATGATTGCTTGAGGCCCATGCCATGAGAGGAATCCCATGCCTTGTTCTTCAGGAAGTAGAACCTGGATTGCCCACAGACCTAAGGCAGAATGAGGCATTACTGGGAAATTAGTAAGTTAATGACATTCTGCTGCACTCATAGATTGGTGTCTAGCCCAATTGTCATCAGAGAAGCTTCATCCAACAATTGATGGAAGCAGATATACAGACACAAAAACATTAGGCAAAGCTGAGGCAACTGCACTGAAGAATCTGAGGAAGGATTGTAGGAGACAAAGAAGTTGAGAAAACCAGTAAAACATGGTCCGGTCCACAGATTCAACTAAGCAGGGTTCATAAGTACTCACAGAACCTAAAGTGACAATAACAGGCCTACCTGTGTCTGTGCTAGGACTCTGCATATATGTTATGGTTGTGTATCTTGGTGTTCTTGAGGGACTCCTATTGTGGAACTGGGGGCTGTCTCTGACTCTTGCTTGTTCATAGGATCCTTTACCCCCTACTAGGTTGCCTTGTCAGTCTTGACATGAGGGTTTGTGCCTAGACATCTTGTTATTTGTTTGGTTTGATATCTTTGGAGGAGACCTTTTCTGAAGGGAAACAAAAGAGGAGTAGGATTCAGGGAGCAGGGTGATGAAAGGAGAGGAGGGAAAGAAAATGCAGTTGGGAAGTACTGTATGAGAGAATAATACACAGAGAGAGAGAGAGAGAGAGAGAGAGAGAGAGAGAGAGAGAGAGAGAGAGAGAGAGAGAGAGAGAGAGAGAGAGAGAGAGAGAGAGAGAGAGAGAGAGAGAGAGAGAGAGAGAAAGAGAAAACGCAGTTGGGAAGTACTGTATGAGAGAATAATACACACAAACACACACACAAACACACATGAAGAATTACTGTATTTTGGCTTTAGTGACCCATAATTGATTGGATTTCAAAGCAAATGCATGCTTTGCCAAGTGAACCTGTGTTTATAAGTAAATATGCTTGTGAGTATATGTTCAATAATCATTGGGTTGAGATGATTTTTATATCAATTAAATTACTGAGAATGTCCACATATTAAAAATTTAGAATTAATAAAGTTTGTTCCATGAAATTTATATTTTGTTGTTTGGTGTGAAACTACATAAATGTGACTATGGACAGGGTTATATAGATGCTACCATAGATACTCTAGATTAGTAGAGTTAAATCAATCTTAGCAAAAAACTAATCTCATAACAAAGTGGATATAATTACTGGTTATACCACATGTAAAATTAATTAATTCTCTCAAAAATATTTTTGATATAATAATCTAAGACAAAATCAAAGCAGTATACAGTCTTTGGAATCTAAACACATGGAATACTTTCAACATAAGATACATTAATTCAACTTTGGAAATTTCAGAGGTATCAAGAAATTGAAGGATTGGGAAGCACAGTCAACACTTTATGGCAAACTGAGAGTAAGAGACAATCATATTCCCTGGCATCCCTTTTATTTTCCATGAATGATGAACAGAGGCTATTTTCTAATTATGCAAGACCCTTAAAACCCTCATCTAGGACTAAAACTCAGTGCCTTCAAATAAAGTCATTAAAAGGCTCTAATTCACTTAACATAGTTTGATCTTATAATGCCAAAGGAATGAAGTATCCACGTGTTGGTCTTCCTTCTTGATTTTCTTGTTTTGCAAATTGTATCTTGGGTATTCTAAGTTTCTGGGCTAATATCTGCTTATCAGTGAGTGCATATCAAGTGACTTCTTTTGTGATTGGGTTACCTCACTCAGGATGATATCCTCCAGATATCCATTTATCCAAGAATGTTATAAATTCATTGTTTTTAATAGCTGAATAGTACTTCATTGTGTAAATGTACCACATTTTCTTTATCCATTCCTCTGTTGAGGGACATCTGGTATCTTTCCAGCTTCTGGATATTATAAATAAGGCTGCTATGAAAATAGTGGAGCATGTGTCCTTATTACCAGTTGTAACATTTTCTGGGTATATGCCCAGGAGAGATATTGCTGGATCTTCCGGTAGTACTATGTCCAATTTTCTGAGGAACCACCAGACTGACTTCCAGAGTGGTTGTACAAGCTTGCAATCCCACCAGCAACGGAGGAATGTTCCTCTTTCTCCACATCCTCACCAGCATCTGTCACCTGAATTTTTATCTTAGTCATTTATGTCAGCAACAAACTCATGTATGTAACCTGTAGATATTTGAAAGGATTTTAACAAATATAAACACTATATTCTTAGTAAAAGTATCCCCACTAGCCCTGATGAAACAATATGTCATGTAATTTTTCTAATGGGTCTGGTTAACATGAATCATAAGAGTAAGTGGTAATATGTACCCACACTTTGCTGTGTATCTGATGATTCTTCTGGACTCTTGCCACTGTCTAATTAGAAAGAAGCCCTACTCTGAAGACTATTTGTACAAGATTGCTCAAAATCATATTTCTGGATCTTATTCTATTCTGAGTGGCCATTATCAATTTTATGGCTGACATTTAAGACAAACTGTAAAAGCAAAGCACACTGACATTTTCAAAATGTATTGTGGGCAAGAGTAAAATGGAAGGAAACCATTAAAGATGGTCTCTTGAACAAGGAAGGTTTTTCTTTTTTTCTTTTTCTTTTGTCTTCTTTAATTCTTAGAATTCTTCATGAGGTGTGTTTTCAGAACATCAGAAAATAATTCATCACAATCACAAATAAGTTCATTTTGTGGTTCTAGTCAGGCAAATACTTTTTTACTCCTCTCTTTTCTTTAGATATTTGTTGACTTATACAAAAAAAAGAGGCTTGATGAATATAAATAGTGAAATAACTTATGGTGTGAATTTTCTAGTTTCACACAAAAGAGGAAAATTACCTCCAGGAAGAAGTGTTTTGAACAACTTAATCTGTGCACAATAACAGATATACACTTGGTTAACCATCTCATTAGCTACCAAATCTGAGTGCTTACTCTTGTCTGTGCACATTAAGATTTAAACGTATCCTCTTTTTCCACCTCAACTACTACACATCTCTCACAGGGCCATAGTTTACATATGTTTATTCCTTTGAAAAAATTATTATTTGTTAAAAGGGAAACAATATCCCTTTTAATGATCTTTGAGAGGGATATTTTCATCCCAGTAGGCCACAATATGGACTACTGTTAGGACTCTTATAAACAATTTTATTATGAATGATTTGGAGTTTCACTTTGAAGTTATCATCTGGGAAAATATCCTTCTCTACCTCCTTCCACCTCATATTATAAGTCACAAATAAGACATAGGAATAGAAGAATTTGGCACAGGAATAAGATGTACTATCCTAGCTGTTTCAAGAAATTAGAATCAGGGCTAAATAACATCCATACTTTAGGAAAGCTGAATGACAAGTAATTAAGGGGTTTCTGCATAATATAGGAACTGTCTTTGTTCTACTTAATTATTCCATGATTATATCCTCAGGCCAAGTTGATATAAAAGTTGGTTTATAAAAGTTGTGCATGGGGTCAGTTGTAGAGTAAGAAAAAACTCAAGCAGTAGTCACATATGTGTTACACAATCAAGGGCAGAACCCAGCCAGAAATCACATCTTTTCAGAGAAGTCCAGTTTATCAACTTATTTTTATAAGTTGTGCTTTTGTATGCCCTGTATAAATTTTGGCTTAACTCAAAAGCAAAAGAGTACTGTGTCCCATTTCCCTCTACATAAATTTTTAGGGTTATCTACTACATTTAGCTGTGTATACTGGGTGTGAAGGTACCATCTTTTTCTTTAAACATTTATTACTTATCCCACATCTTTTGTTGAAAGGTTTTCTTTTCTATTTTGTGCTCTGGGGACCCGCGGCAGCTGCTGAGACCCTCTTCACTCTCTTGAATACTTGGTGTAAACATCGTTTTATATTCCACATGGTTAAAAAAAATAAAACAGAGATAACTTTTAAATGTACAAAATTATTCATTGACACTGCAATAAGCCTTGTGAAATTTTTAAAACTGGATTTAGGCAAAATGTGATTTCACATCTTGTAATGTTACTTCAACATCTTCTTGTGATATTATGTCAGAATTTATAATAGTGGAAGTAGCACAGATACTATTTGCACTTTTCTTCTGTGAAAACTTTGTTGAGTCTGGGTATATGACTTCTAAAAGCAAATTAACTTATTTATTATATATTTAAAGAACTGTAACATGTGCTAAATATCTACATGTTATTTTTATTGCAGTAAGAGTTCTAGAACTATAAATCATACTTTGTTTTCATAGTATATAGTTAAAATGAAATAATCTGGCTTTACAATGCAAATGAACATTTGGTGATTATTATAGTAAAGACTTCCTGTTGTTATTTATTAATTATCAGACAATATTCTTAACTTTTGTGGTCAAATATTACTTTTAACAGTAATTTTGTGAGATATTTTATGGGGAGAGATGTTCTAATGTTATTTAATTTTAGAAAATACTATACTAGACAGAGCTAAGGAATTTCTCAGTATGCTTATATTAGAGTCACCAGGTAGTTAAAATGCATACCTTTAAGTCAATGCTAACTCAAGGTGAAGTCTTCAGAAATTTAGAACAACTATAGAAGTTGCAACTTGAAAAATTCAGTTTAAGAAAATATATAACAGAAACACTAAAAAAGTACTTTATTATATTGGTTGTAAAAGAGATATTGCTTCAATTAAGTAACAGAAATATACCATCCAGAGGTGGGAGAGACAAAGAGAGAACAAACGAAGCGAGTATTCTAAAATTAATATTTGCACTGAAAACAGTAAACAGCACTTACAGATGGCAATGCAACAGTTGTATGGAACATCAATTTGAAAGATAAAACACCTACAGAATAATGATGGATATGGAAACACTTATCCTGAGTCATGGGTCTTCCTAGGGAAGAGCTGAGCTCACTATTACCAGTAGAAATTCTGGACTAATCATGCTCTACTTAAAGCCTGATGTCAATATCTATTAAAAGAAACTTACTATACTCTATGGAAGGATCAGTTAGATTCGTTACACTATGCCAAATACACACAACGTAATCTAAGGAAATTTTTGATGTATGAAAATAGATAAATAAAATTAAAATATGTTTACCTTATAAAGTTACCTCAAGCATGATATTTACATCTTCACTGAGTTGTGCCACTGTATTTATAGTATTTATCAAATGAATTCTGGGTAAATTGATTACAGTTTTTATACTCTGCACATTTTCTTCTTCTCTATATTTTTGATGCTATATATTGATGTTCTCTGGTATCTATTTTGAAGTAAATACTTCAAGAGAGTATATAGAGACATGGAAGCTAGAGAGTGCTGAAGTTTGATTTAAACAAGGTCATCTTTAGAAAGATAGTATTTTCAACAAATGGTGCTAGCTCAACTGGAGGTCAGCACGTAGAAGAATGCAAATCAATACATTCTTATCTCCTTGTACAAAGCTCAAGTCCAAGTGGATCAAGGACCTCCACATAAAACCAGATACACTGAAACTTATAGAGGAGAAAGTGGGGGAAGAACATCGAAGATATGGGAACAGGGGAAAAATTCCTGAACAGAACAACAATGGCTTGTGCTGTAAGTTCAAGAATCTACAAATGGCAGAGCCTCTTAGGAGACAGCTATATAGAGGCTCTGCCAGTGCCTGACAAATAAAAAGTGGATGCTCACAGCCATCTATGTGACTAAGAACAGGGTTCCCAATGAAGGAGCCAGAGAGAGGACCCAAGGAATTGAAGGGGTTTTGTTGTGAACTACAAAGGAGGCCCAGGGGGGGAGAGGGAAGAGAAAAAGCCCACACCCCACCAGAATTCCACCTATTCTCTGATCAGTTAGGTGTGGGAGGGCTGCTAACTACCTTCCACTCATCCATAGGTGGGCATTCCTCTATCCCACTCTTCAGGGGGTGCCCAGGGGCAGCCCTACCTGGGGACCCTGGAGCTACTTTGCTAAAGCCACCAGGGTTATAGGAGGGAGGGATGAGGGAAGAGGTTTCCAACACTGACCAGAGTGTGCAGTGGATCTTGATGGAGCAGAGACTCTCTATGGTTTAAGAGCTTTATTATAGAAATGCAGGGAGAAAGAGAAAGGAGAGAGAGAGAGAGAGAGAGAGAGAGAGAGAGAGAGAGAGAGAGAGAGAAGGCTAGAGAGAAAGAGTAAGAGGGAGAGAGAAGATGAGAGAAGAGAAGACAAAGAGAAAGGAGAAAGGAGAGAAGACAAAGGGAGAGAAGAGAGGGAAAGAGAGGAAGGTAAGAAGGAGACAAGTAACAGTTTAAGAGGTAAGAGGAAGTGGGCTGAATAGCCCTTTTGATGGTATTCACTGTTGCTAGGTAACTGGGGAGGAGTTTAGCCTGAAGGTCAGAAGCTTGGCCCTTTGCCTACATGACTACTGACCATGCTTCTCTTGTGGGGGCTCTGGGGGGCGGTAACTTAGGCAGGGGCCAGAGTTTCAGGAGCATGAGGGAACTCTTACCATGTCATGAAGCTGAATTATCACCACCAGGGTTCAGACCTCTGCTCAAGTGGAGACCAGCCTGTAATTCCCCACAGGGTTTACAGCCCCATAGGAGGAACTATAATATGAACTAACCAGTACCCCCAGACCTCCCTGGGACTAAACCACCATCCAAAGAGTACACATGGTGGGACTCATAGCTCCAGCTGCATATGTAGCAGAGAATGGCCTAGTTGGACACCAATGGGAGGAGAGACCCTTGGTCCTGACAAGGTTCTATGCCTCAGTGTATTGGAATGCCAGGGCCAGGAAGTAGGAGTGGATGGGTTGGTGATCAGGGGAAGAGGAGAAGGAATGGGCGGGCAAGGGGGTTTTCAGAGAAGAAACCAAGAAAGAGGATATCATTTGAAATGTAAATAAAGGAAATATCCAATGGGGGAAAAAAAAGAATCAACAAATGAGACCTCATAAAATTGCAAAGCTTCTGTAAGGCAAAGGACACAGTAAGACCAAAAGGCAACCAACAGGCTGGAAAAAGATTTTCATCCAATATATACAAAGAACTCAAGAAGTTAGACTCCAGAGAACCAAATATCCTATTAATAAATAGGGTAGAGATCTTTTCCCAAACTGTTCGTTGTCTTTTGGTCTTACTCACAGTGTCCTTTGCCTTACAGAAGCTTTGCAATTTTATGAGGTCCCATTTGTCAATTCTTGATCTTACAGCACAAGCCATTGGTGTTCTGTTCAGGAATCTTTCCCCTGTGTCCATATCTTCGAGGCTCTTCCCCACTTTCTCCACTTTAAGTTTCAGTGTCTCTGGTTTTATGTGGAGTTCTTTGATCCACTTAGACTTGAGCTTTGTACAAGGAGATAAGAATGGATCAATTCATATTCTTCTACATGATAACCTCCAGTTGAGCCAGCACCATTTATTGAAGATGCTGTCTTCTTTCCACTGGATGGTTTTAGCTCCTTTGTCAAATATCAAGTGACCATAGGTGTGTGGATTCATTCCTGGATCTTCAATGCTGTTCCATTAATCTACCTGTCTGTCTCTGTACCAATAACATGCAGTTTTTATCACCATTGCTCTGTAGTACATCTTGAAGTCAGGGATGGTGATTCAACCTGAGGTTCTTTTATCGTTAAGAATGGAACATTTAAATTGTGTTTTCTATTCAGTTTTTTTTCTCGTAGTTACAATGTTATATCATATTGTTCATGATGTTATTAAATATTTCATAAGACTTGGAGACTGCCTAATGAGTGATCTTACCTATGAATGCCAATTCCTCAGAATAGTTGATCTTTCTACTTTGCATTGCTGAAAGACAGCAAATACAATTATGAGTGTGCTTTACTGAGCACACCATGGTAGCCCATGTGACCATGGTCCTTCCCATTCACCGTGACATGTTTTGATCAAATGCTGTGACTTTATTCAGTTAAACTTATTATGTGTTATGTGTCTACCTACAAACTTGGAACTTGTTCCTTTGTGTGCCAGAGTCCACCATATATCTGTTTACCTGTGGGGGCGGGGGGAGTAAGACGTTAAGAAGTAGAATAGAATAAAGATAAATAAGTCCACTCAAAAAAAAAAAAATGGTTTTTGCTATCCTAGGTATTTTGTTATTCCAGACGAATTTGCAAATTTCCCTTTCTAACTCAGTGAAGAATTGAGTTGGAATTTTGATGGGATTGCAATGAATCTGTAGACTGTTTTCGGCAAGGTAGCCATTTTGAATATATTAATCCTGCCAATTCATGAACATGGGGGATCTTTCCATATTCTGAGATCTTCTTCACTTTCTTTATCAATCCTAAATCCAATAGGGGGCTAATATTCAATATATATAAAGAACTCAAGATATTGGACTCTAGAAAACCAAACAACCCTATTAAAAAGTGAGGTACAGAGCTAAACAAAGAATTTTCAACTGAGGAATACTGAATGGCTGAGAATCACCTAAGAAAATGTTCAACATCCTTATTTATCAGGGAAATGCAAATCAAAACAACCCTGAGATTCCAGCTCACAACAGTTAGAATGGCTAAGATCAAAAACTCAGGTGACAGCACATGTTGGCGAGGATGTGGAGAAAGAGGAACACTGCTCCATTGCTGGTGGGACTGCAAGCTGGTACAACCACTCTGGAAATCAGTCTGGCGGTTCCTTAGAAAATTGGACATAGTTCTACCAGAAGATCCAGCAATACCACTCCTGGGCATATACCCAGAAGATGCTCCAACATGTAATAAGGACACATGCTTCACTATGTTCACATCAGCCTTATTTATAGTAGCCAGAAGCCAGAAAGAACCCAGATGTCCCTCAACAGAGGAATAGATACAGAAAATGTGGTACATTTACACAATGGAGTACTATGCAGCTATGAAAAAAAATGAATTTTAAAATTCCTAGGCAAATGAATGCATCTGGAGGATCTCATTCTGAGTGTGGTAACTCAATCACAAAAGAACACACATCATATGCACTCACTGATAAGGGAATATTAGCCTAGAGGGGGGAAGGGGGGTGGAGATGAGGGATTTTCAGAGGGGAAGCCTGTAAAGGGGATGACATTGGTAATGTAAATGGGGAAAATATCTGATTAAAAAAAAAGAAAAGAAAAGAAAAGAAAAGAAAGAAGAAAAGAGAAGAGAAGAGAAGAAAAGAGAAGAGAAGAGAAGAGAAGAGGAAAGAAAAGAAATTCTAAAATCACAGCTACTTGGAAATTAACCTATTTTGGCACTTAAACAAATATTTTATAGAACAAAAAAATAGTGACCTGTTTTAATAAAAAGTAGTACCCTGTATGGGATTTGATGTGTTAAAAAAAAAAAAGAATTGCATCAATAATAAATGAGTAAAAATGAGAACAAGTAATACTTTTCATTTTAAAAAGATGAAGGCTAAATTACATTTAATTTGAAATTTTATAACTGAAAAATATTAACAATGTTTTTAAAATAGTATATGGCAGTCTAGGTATAATATTGCATCCTTCTAATCCAAGTATTTGTATTCTGGAAGCAAAGGCAGGCAGATCTCTGCAAGTTCCATGCCAGTCAGATCTACATAGTGAGGCCCTTTTCAAACTTAAATAAGACTTTTTAAGATAAAGCTTAGGAGTAAGAAAAAGGATATGTTTATTTTTAAAGTGCTTGAGAGAAAATTTTACACAATGTTTTTATACATAATTGTACATAAAGAGTACAGAAAAACTGGCATGAAGAAAGGATAAAAGAAGTGGGAAGAGACTAAATCAATGGTGTCAAGTAATGCAAATTCAAATAGATTAATCTCATTACCTCACTATAAAAACCATATTAGGGTAAGAAATAAAGCTACAAGTTGAAATGTGATATTTAAGAGATAAATTTCACCAGAATTATGGAGAATAAGATGATAGAGCAAAGAAATAGTAAGGTGAAAAGTATGGCAGAGATTTATCAAGCATAGAGAAGACATTTGTCACATAAATTCTAGGTTCCATAGAACTTGGTGGCATACGCCTTTAATTTCAGCACTTGGGAGGCAGAGGCAGGTGGATTTCCGAGTTCGAGGCCAGCCTGGTCTACAGATTGAGTTCCAGGACAGCTAGGGCTACACAGAGAAACCCTGTTTCGAAAAACCAGCCAGCCAACCAACCAACCAACCAACCAACCAAACTAACTAACAAATAAACTAACTAACAAACAAAAAAAAGAATTTAACATAAAACCTAATTAAACAAGAAAATCTTAGGTTTTTATCTTCTATAATTTGAATATTAATGAATATTTGAAATAGTAAATTTTTGTTCAACCTTAGGTATTATCAATTCCAGAAAAAAAACTATTAGAAACCAAACAAGAAATTCATTATGTTCATAAGAATGTTCAGCATTCTACTTCTCTCTTGGATAGAGAAGATCCAAGTTGGAAACAGGATGTCAACAAGATAAATTCATAGAGATAATAAGCATTTTGTCTTTTGCTGAAATTAATCTTCTTTAAAGTATCCATAGAAATTTACCAAAATTACTTATATGTGTCATATGTGCATATTATAACAAACAGTAATTCCTCAAATAAATATAAAGAGAAAGCAGGAATTGGTAGTATATACACATAACATACATCTCTGAGATAACCAATCACTCAAGCTCACTTAAGCCTAAATTAAAACAATGTCCAAACTTTATATTACAGAAGATATACATATAGTAAAAATACCTAATAAAACTGATGGTATAGATGAATACTGTACATATGAATGGAAACACAGCATCTCTGGAAGGCAGTCTTTTGCTACTATTATAAAACTGTCTAATTATTTTATTTACCAATCATGTGCTTACTCAAAGGAGTTGATTTTTTGTGACCCTACAAAATACTGTCACAGAGATGTTTATTCGTAGTTGTTATAAGATAGAAGCAAACAACTACTTCTTCATTCAGAAAATGGAAAAATGAACAGTTACAACCAGAAAATGCAACTGTACAGAATGCCAAAGACAAATGAGCTATCAAACCGTGAACATGCATCAGATACACTCAAATAAATATCACAAAGGAAAAAGCTAATCTGAAAAGCTTTTAGATTTACGATTTCATCTATATGCCAGAGTGAAAGACAAACTATGATCAGAGAGTTGATAGTGTAGAGAAGAATGAGCAAGGAGGACTGAGAACTTGGTTAGTGCAACTATTCTGTATGATATTATCATGTCTATACCAAAGACACAGAATGCATACCAAGAGCAAGCTCTAAAGTAACCGAGCAGACTTCCTCTACTTATGCTCAATATTGCTCAATGTGCAACTTCTTCAAGCTATATCCAGTAACTATACCACTAGAAAGAAATGGCAAATGAAGCCTTCCTTGCAAATCAAGTGTCACTGTGAGATGTAGTGGAAAACAAAGCAGGACACTTTTCATGGGGATCAATGAAGGAAGCAGAAAATTCCAGTTT
Organism: Mus pahari; assembly: GCF_900095145.1. Lineage (NCBI taxonomy): Eukaryota > Metazoa > Chordata > Mammalia > Rodentia > Muridae > Mus > Mus pahari. Next base: position 110,690,125 of record NC_034597.1, on the reverse strand, counting down.
TTAATCTTCAGCTGATCCTAAAGCCTTTCCCTCCTCTGCAGATAAGATGGTAAAGACTAATATCTGAATGTTGAATGACCTATGCAGTTATGTAGCTAGTACCCAGTTGAACCAAGACATGAGGTCTTCCACAGGTGGTCTAGACAATCTTTTCCTATTCAAAAAATTCATGTGATAGTTTGAGAACACTTAACTGCAATTCTTTGCCTCTAAACTTTTCTGTTCTTAGGTGTATGTAAAATAGTTTCTTAGAAGAAGAGATAATGAGATAGGAATGTTTCTAAATGGTTAGCTACACAAGGATGAGAAGCTGAGTTCAGATCCCAGAACCCACATGAATAAGGCAGAGTGACAGCTGGACACCCACTATCTTCCTCAGGTCTACTGTAACTTCTGGGAGCATGTACATAGGTCCAATCCCACATATATGGAAATCCACTATATATATGAATATTGCAGTCTCACACACACACATGCAAGAGAGAGAAAGAGAGAGAAAGAGAGAGAAAGAGAGACAGAGAGAGAGACAGAGACAGAAACAGAGAGATACAGGGAGACAGAGAGAAAGATGGGAAGAGAGAAACAGAAAGACAGAGACAGAGAAAGAGAGAGAGAGAAAGAGGGAGCGAGGGAGGTGGAGGGAGGGAGAAAAAGAGAGAGAGAGAGAGAGAGAGAGAGAGAGAGAGAGAGAGAGAGAGAGAGAATGAATTAACATTTTCTAAATAGGCAAAATAACATCAATATAAATTATCCACTGAATAGACTATTTTCCGAGTTAAAGTTTTTACAGGGTACACTTAGATTTTCACATTGCACTTGGATATATTTACAAAGTATGGAAGCTCAAAATTATTGTGACTTTGGAGGGCCATTTTCACAAAAATAATTTTCCTAAGAGGAGTGATAATGTGATAAAGGAAATAGCCAGGCTTCCTGGAATATGTCTGTTTACATACTTATGAGGTTTTGGGGTGACTCTGTTTTGTTCTGTTTTGGTTTTGCAAAGACAGTGATTAAAGGTGGGAACTTAAGTATGTGAAGAGCATGATTCTTCACTAAGGCCCAAGGCAAGACAAATAAACTGGTATTTGTTGTAGTTTGGATTTTCTGTTTTTCATGGCAATAAAATCTCCTATCACTGAGCTATATTTCCCAGGCCTCTTTTCACTTTTTATTTTGAGATGAGGACTAAGATGTCTAGGTAGACTGAGAACTCACCAATGTACATTCAGCATTCTGAGCCTGTACTACAAGTCCTTGTGTGGAAGGTTTTTGTCCTCAAAGTGAGGAGGTGAGGCCTATGGAATGTTACTAGATCATTAGGTATACACCTTCAAAAAGGTGAAACCTATGCTGTGGAACCTGCCTGTTGTTGTTCTCTTTAACTTTCATGATAAAGGTAAGCTTTCTTTTGCTGAATTATCCTTAATGTTACCTCCTGGCTCCCCTACCAGATTTCTATATGAAATGGATCCAACTTATTAGGCAATCCCATAACAGTGAGCTACAATAACCTTCTTCTCATCAAAAGTACAAGAGCAATGCAAACTTTTATCAGGGATGAAGAGTTAAGTAAATTTCTACTTCTTTCCAAAATATGTGGGTTTTAGGCTAAACCCTCCAGCTCAGCTTCACTTTTTAAAGGTGTTGTTATTAAAGTTGACAGGCATTATTCAGCCTTCAGTATCGACTTCATTTCCACTCACAAACAAATAATTAAAGCTAACAACTGAAGTAATATATAAAGCATGATAAAAGTAATTAGTTCTATTTTCAGGAATTTGGTTTTGTTGCCATCATGTATCTTCTAGGGTCTGTTAAAACATACCAAAGTGAAATACTACCTGATGACAGAAAATCATCCTCAAGGCACTGCCAGATTCATCTGATAATTAATGCAAATGTTCAAACAAACAAAAGGTAATTTCATTTTAAATGTAGAGTTGTCAAACACACAAATACCAATTTTGTTTCATGTTAAGAAAATATTTTAGAACTTGTGAAGTGTATCACTTGTGTAATTTTTATAAATTTGAAATTCCTATAAACATTATTACTTATTTGAATCTAATCAGCAATTTAACTTTATCAATCTTAAATATCACATATTTATAATGATCTATAAATATGTCTCCCATAGAAGAATACACAGCTAGCACATGAATAGTGTACACAATAACAAAATGATTTCATGATGTAGCATGAGGAGATGATTACAATTTTTTTAAATTGCTTTTGTAACTCAAAATAATATTTTGAAATTTATCAGCATTATTTTCTTGCAGAGTTAAACAATGACAGTTTCTTTTGCCACTTTCTGTTAGAGGAACAACATTACATTGCTTATCATGCTAAAAGTAGTCTCAACCTGTAGTTGCAATTGTCTATAAGCCCTCCGAGTACATCTCTGTCAGTCTTATATGTTGGCAAAATTTAGAATGTAGATTCCACATTTTTTCTTTTCTTAATATTATTTATTTATATGAGTACACTGTAGTTATCTTCAGACACACGAGAAAAGGGCATCAGATCCCATTACAGATGGTTGTAAGCCATCCTTTGGTTGCTGGGAATTGAACTCAGGACCTCTAGAAGAGCAGTTAGTGCTCTTAGCTGTTGAGCCACCTCTCCAGCCAGAATGTAGATTCTGATCAAGTAGGTCTAGGATTGGGTGTAAAAATATTTGTCTTTTAATAGTAGCATTGTCCCAAAGACCACAAATTAAACAGCAAAAAGACAACTATGAACGGGACTATTACTGAAGCTTGACATGACTGAGTTAAAGCCCCACTGTTAATTACCCATGTGACCTTACAATTCTCTGATTTCTAATTTTTCATGAGTAAATGTCTCTGTTTACTTCAAAGCCCAGAGAGATCAATAAAAGAAGAGGCAGAAAGGTTATAGGATCTAGAATGGTAGATGTCAAAGGAAATAATGTCTTCCAGACACAGGACTGATACACATATGAACTCACAGAGACTTCAGTAACATGCACAAGACATGCACAGATTTAAGCCACATGGATTCCTAGTATGGAGAAGGGGCATGTATACAGGATCCTGCTTCTCAGGACTCAAAGAAAGGGACCCTAGATAAAATGCCCAACAGTGGGAGAGGGAACTTATAGAGCCTACCTCCAGTAGAAAGACAGGGCATCAAGTAAGGGATGGGGTTGCTATCCCACAGTTAAAACTCTGACCCATAACTGTTCCTGTTTGAAAGAACTGCAGGGATAGAAATGGAGAAGAGCCTACCTACTCTCTCTTACATTTGGCTCATCCTTCCTTATGTTGCTTTTATACTCAACCCAAGATCCCCAGGTAAATCTGTGTGAAAGCCACCCTCAGCTTTTTCAATGGATGATCATTTCATTTAGAGTTATGGTCTTTTAAAATCCTTTCAAGTGAACATTTCAAGGCTCAGAGCCGGGGCAAATAAATAGAACTGTAGTTACTGGAGCATAGAATATAAATGTTCATCTAGGGAGGAATTGTTAGCTAGAGGATGTGATCCAGGAAATAATGGTGTCTGCTTTCACTAAGGGAAGCTGGACAATTAGGAAAAAATAACTAAAGCTCTTATTCAAAAATGAAATTAGTCTTAGATTGTTGCTAATTAAAACATGCTTAAGTGAAATCTGCCTGTAGGAAACAGAGGCCTGGGCAGTTAAGTTCGAACAGGGCCGCTTGCTTAGTTCTCACCCGTAAAGCCTCCTCTAGGATGCTTTAGAGGCTCTGAGTCATCCGGTAAAGTCATTACCATAAACAGGTATAATGGAAAGCATATTTTACTATTTTAGGTAGATATGGGAATATTTTTACATTTAAAATAAGATTAAAATACACATGGAAGCCGGGCGTGGTGGCACACGCTTTTAATCCCAGCACTCGGGAGGCAGAGGCAGGCGGATTTCTGAGTTCAAGGCCAGCCTGGTCTACAGAGTGAGTTCCAGGACAGCCAGGGCTATACAGAGAAACCCTGTCTCGGAAAACAAAAAACAACAACAACAACAAAAAATACACATGGAAAACTTGGGTATATGATTCAAATAAAATTTAATCTATTTAAAAGTATTTTCAATATGCATATTCACTGATGTTTATGATAACCTAACCAAATGAAAAAAAGTTTTTGTGTAAATTACACATGACCAAATCACACATCATCCTTTAAATCCTCATGTGTGAATGTCAGGTTCATCTGTATCTGATATCTTTTGGTGACCTTATTACTCCTCAGATGAAGTCAACAACACGATGAACACATATAACTTTATAGGATTGCCCTGTAAAGAATCTATATCTGAGCCATTCACAATAATATAGCTTCATTCACCAACCTTTCTTAAAATAACCAGAAAATATAACTCTACATGTGGAGAGCAAAAAACAATAACTGTATATCTTTTAACAGGAACAGGAAGGAATTTCAGCATAAGGAAATATGAGGTGTATGTGGTATGGAATGCTTATAACCCCAGGGCTTGGATGGGGGAGTCATGAAGGTAAGGAATTCAAGACTAGCCTCAACAAGACTGATCTTGCATGGAACCTTCTCGTACCAGAAAGCGTGACCTTTCCAAGGAAAGTGCACACCAATTTGTTATTCAATGTCAAATAGCCCTAAAAACACACATACAGGTAGCATTATACAAACTTAACAGTATATATATATATATATATATATATATATATATATATATATATATATATAGTGTGTATTGTACATATGTTATTACACATATCTATAATTGCTAATAATTGTTATTAGTGAAAAGAGAGGCCATATATGAATTTGTAGATGAGCTAGGAGGGGCATATGAGAGGGTTTGTAGGAAGGAAAAGAAAGGGAAAAATGTTATAATAAAATTATAATTTCAATAATACTAGTACTATTAGTACTACTAATAAAGAATTCTTATACCCATGCACATGGTCACTTGTTAGGATACAACTCTTGACTCTGAGAGAAGTGTTTCCTGGTTCTTTAATTCTAGAGTTACAAACAGAAAAATCATTACTCATTGGATAAAACTTAAGAGGAACAAACAAAAGTAGCAATGGTAAAGTAGTGTGTTGGTGCATGCTGGTAGGATTTGCTAAAGGAGGCAGAGGCAGGAGGATCAAAAATTAAGTTCATGGGTTTAGTAGCAGCAATGGAAGGAAATGAATGTGATTATACATTCATGTGAAGTTTTTATTTATTTGTGTATATATCTTCATGTTTGTGTGTATGCATGTGGAGGTCAGAGGTAAGTGTCTTTCTTGATGCCTTTCTCTTCTTTGAGACAGGTTCTCAGATTGAATGTGGAGCTTATTGATTGACTAGATGGGCTGTCTAGCAAGCCCTAGGAATCATCTTCTCTCTACCTCCGTAACACTGGGATTACAGAGCTACTCTATCATGCCAGCTTTTACATGGATAAGGGATCTGGATGAGTAACTTATATGTTCTTATCAAGCACTTTATGGAGTGAGCCATCACATTATGCCTTTGAAGATTAACTTCCATGCATATCTATAAGATGACAGCAGATATTCTGTGTAAAAGAAGTGTACATTGTGAACTTAGTATTGATGAAAATAGAAATAAATGGTTGGATTTAGAGAGATAGTCAGATTAGATTCAAGATTAGTTGTACAGATGTTCATGATACCACTGTTATAAGATTGATGAGTATTAAATAAGGCTTGGAGATCATAAAATAAATCCTTAAGATGTGATTAGGACAAAATAAGTACTCATTAAATATTAATTACTATTACTAAATCTTCAATATATTGGAAAGTTTGCACAAAAATGTTTGATCATATAACTTCTTTTATATAATGTGTGAAAATGACTAATTTAATCAATAAGAATCTAGTAAATACCAGAAATTGCATGGACAAAGTGAACACAAGGAAACAGAAAACTTAAACTCTGCCTATTTGCTTGCATGCCATAATTATCAACAAATAAAAATACCCCTTTCCATTTCTCTTTGCTCTATTACTTTGCTGCTCTGTCTCAGCCCTTGACTTGAGGGCACACATACACATCTACACTGAAGTTTATGCTGCAGCTGTCTTATTTTTGTCTGATCCAGGATTTGGGGATAAGCTACCTAACTTTTCCTCTTCCTTATTTCAATTATCCCCTCAAACCTTAATTTGTCGTTGCTGACACACTCATTCCCTTTGACTAAGATAAAAATCCGCCTTTCCCCAAGAGAAGTCCAGGGAGTTTTAAAGAATTGAAGCAGCTTTCTTTTTTGTATTACCTTTATTCCAGTGCTCAAAGTCTAGAAGCTTCTTGCTGCCAAGGTCTTATGATGAGATGGACAAGAGCATTTTAAAATGTGGAAGAAAGAAGTTCAAAAGTGGGAACTCATTTCAATGAGTATGCAAGGATCACCTCAGGCTTAGCAAAGATCCTGACTGGATCAGCTTCCTTATCCCTTTTTAAATGGAAAAAAATCATTGGAAGTACTCTAGTTCCTCATTTTTAAACTAAAAGTTTAGCTTTTGTGGACTGTGAAACTAAGACTCAAAATTATGGCTTCATATTGGTGGAATATCTGCAAGGGATTCAGATAAGAAGGAGCATTCTATATAACTAACAAAACAGACACGCTGAAGACCAAGGGTAAATATTTCTGGACTTAAAAAAATGTTTTTGAAGCTGATAATTTGACACATATCTCCACTCCTACACACTTTCACAGCATGGAAGGCTGCCCAGGCTATGGTAAGCCTCGACAAAGGTATCAGAGACATTTTGCTGTCAAGTGCTCAGCTTCAAGCTTGACAATACCATCACCATTATGTCAGAATGCAATGATTTCACAGCTATAGATGGACCCCACCTGGATCAGAGACAAAGAAAGCCTGATGAACATCACCTATTCCACTTTGACAGATGTTTGGCTTACTGTTCTGTTGAAATGTTAGTAATAATCGAGATGGAGAAAGTCACTCTTCTATACTTTGGGTACAGCCCAGGTATTTAAAAGTATTTTAGGAAGACAGAGGTATTTTGACCCATACTTTCAGTCCATCACAGTGGGGAAAGCTTGGTAGAGTTTCTTAGCAGCTGAAGCATACAGAGTAAGCTCCCCTCATATTGTTGAATCAGGAAAGGTGGTTGGAAATGTGTTTGGGCTATTATCCTTAAAACTATCTTTAGAGTCCACTTTTGCCCACCATGCATCACACCAGCAAATTCCACACCAAGCAGAAACACCAGCCTGAAACTGGTGTTCAAGCACAGGAGCATGTGGAGGAAATTGCACGTTCAAATCATAACTTGTAGATGAGGGAAAGATATATGCTCAGCCATGTGCAACACAGAATTACAGAGACAAGCAAACTCACACAATGCTGAGATCTTATAATTATGTTCATGGGCAATTTAAATAAAATAATAGATCCAATGATGGACTAATAATGAATATTATGCTTGGTCAAAATACCTTAAGATGAAACCATTAAAAACAATGGATCATGATTATATTACAACGTCCAGTAAGTGAAAATGTAAGATATAAAGTAGTGTTTAAAAACTAGTTTCCATAATTTTAAAATAATTCAAGAAGAAAATCAAGATGAAATTTACACCCCATTTAATCTCTATATGTATTCTTGGATGTTTAATATTAATAGTAAAAGGAGTAACCTTTTCAATACCATTATTTTTATACTTATATAAAAATTTCAAAATATAAATTCATTAAAAACAAATCTGTCTTCCCACTGGAGGTGGGCTCCACAAGTTCCCTCTCCCCACTGTCAGGCACCTCATCATAGGTCCCTCCCTATGAGTCCTGGGAGTCTTTAATCTTCCAGGTCTCTGGAGCATTCTGAGGGGTACCTTAAGCTCCTATTTCCTGAGGTTGCCTGTTTCCATTCTTTCTGCTGGCCCTCGGGGTTTCTGTACTTTTCCCTCACCCAATATCAGATCAGGTTCCCCTCTAACCCCCACTGCCCAGCCACCACATCAACATTCCCTCCCAAGTCCCTCTCTCCCTCCCTCCCCACATGTGATTGCTTTCTTCTCTCTCACAAATGGGACTGAGGCATCCTCACTTGGGCACTTCAGCTGGTTGAGCCTTTTGAAAACTGTGGACTGTATCTTGTGTATACTCTATGTTTTTTCTTTCTTTCTTCTTTTTAATTTTTTTAATTTTATTTTTTGGCTAATATCCACTTTTTAGTAAGTACATACCATGCATGTCCTTTGGGGTCTGAGTTACCTCGCTCAGGATGACGTTTTTTTAATTCCATCCATTTGCCTGCAAAACTCAGGATGTCCTCGTTCTTAATAGCTGAGTAGTATTCCATTGTGTAAATGAGCCACATTTTCTGTATCCATTCTTCTGTCATGGGACATCTAGGTTGTTTCCAGCTTCTGGCTATCACAAGTAAGACCACTATAAACATAGTGGAACACGTCCCCGTGTGGCATGGTGGGGCATATTTTGGGTATATTCCCAAGAGTGGTATAGTTGAGTCTTCAGGTATACCAGTTTTGTGAGGAACCTCCAGATTGATTTCCAGAGTGGTTTACCAGTTTGCAACTCCACCAGCAATGGAGGAGTGTTCCTCTTTCTCCACATCCTTTCCAACATGTGTTGTCACCTGGGGTTTTGTTCTTAGTCATTCTGATTGGTGTAAGGTAGAATCTCAATGTTGTTTTGATTTCTTGCTTTTAAAACTTGACATTTCTGTCATCCTTAGCTCTTCTGTCTTCAAAGTCAGTAAGATAAGGTTAAGATCTTTACATGTTGTCATTATGAGTCACCCTTTCTCCTTTTCCAGATACATAGACCCTTGTGATTTTATTGGGCCCTTTTAGTAAACTAGTATAACCCCTTGGTTGGCAATCACATTTGTTCCCTGTCATATAATCCAATACATTACAGATTCTAAAGAGCAGGATACAGTCATCTTTAGATAGTTATTATTCATTTTACCACAATCATTAAGGATTGAACTTTGATTAATTTATTGGTTAATATAATCCTTTGCCTACAAATACTATAACAAGGTACAAACTATCTTCCTTACACCAAAGGAAGGTGAGCTCTACATGTGATTCTCAAGAACAGTACAATTCCAATAAATTTCTAAAAAGTATGAACCATTTTATGCTCAGAAGAGTTCTCTGATTCACATGCTCTTACATCTAAGTGCTCTGACCCAATTGCTAGGGAAAGAGAACTTAGGACTTCACTATTCCTCAGTTTAGGCACAATTTATTGATTCAAAATTGATTATTTGGTAAAATTTTCCAATCAGTGTTTTTCACTAATTTTCTTTTGGTTTTCTTTTCCTTCTTTGAGCTGCCAGGGAAGAACCTCTTATCTGTCTTAGAAAACATAACCTGAAGATTTGTTAAATTCTCCCCCTTAGAGAAATACCCATGTGTAGCAGGCCAAAGTAAAATTAAACTGCTGAGAGAGTAGAAACATATGTGTTACTGTTGAGTGTGTGTGCAAGCAAATAATACATGATAGAAGGACTAGAAAGAATAACTGGAAGTTATTTATATCCCCTTTCATTTATGTGTCTGATTAGTAACACAGATCATTTGCTTGTTTATGATCATCTCAATTGGAATTCTTCACTTTTATTCTGAACTACAGTAGATACTGTGTAATTTTGTATATGCCAAAGATTTTAATTAATGACAATTAAAAATACAATTAAGAAAGGTAGTTCCTTCAGACTACAATCAAAGAACAATTTGTTAGATGTCCAAAATGGGGCTTCCTATTAGTATAATCTGGTTGCATCAAAGCCTCATCCATTTTATTATCTTTAATAATAGCCTCCTGGATGATTTCTATATGTATTGGGCACAGATTATCATTTGCCTTTATGTAACCATTTTATGTCATAGAAATAAAACCCTCAGCTTCAATCAGAAAGTATAAGAAGTATATGTATAAAGTATAAAGAGGTATAATAATAATAACCCAAATTATATATCCAAGGATATTGCAGAGAGATCCTGTTGACATCTTTTATTGCCATTTCAATAAATTAAATGATTGAATAAATACATGAATAGACGTTGAACTGCTAAAGCTGGTTCATGACCCATGAGTCCATCTGTACTTTCATTGTCTGATGTTATGTGCTTATTGAAAATTTTATTTAACTTGGACATGCTCCACCTATTCTCAAGATTTCTGAAACATACTCTAGCCAAAGATAAACCATTTTTCTTATGTTATAGAATAGGTAATTATATAGAAATATAAGTATAATAAACAGCAAATATTTAATTATTTAATGTGTATATTTTAAATAAAATTCTTTATTTTTATCATAAAAATGGTTCTTATTTTATTATCATATTTAAAAAATCAGGTTATATTCATGTGAGTATTCAAAACTTCAACTTTTAGTAATGAGAAGCACAACTCTCCTTATAGGTAACCCTGACCTGAAACCATAGAGAACAGTGGAAATTCTTCTTCAAGGACAGACTAGAAATTGACTTGTTTCTTCTGCCTGAAACTTTATGCTATTTCCAATTATATGAATAAAAGAAAAGCCCTATATATCCGAGGATATATAGTCAAATAACCTAGTACTTACTCTATGCTTTCAATCTAACATTGAATCTTGTGCCAATATTTTTAAAAGAGAGGATCAAATTTATCTACAAAAGTAGATTTTACAAGGTATTTCTAAAATTGCTTGTTATTTGGATAATTTACTAATTTAGTTCATAATCAATATGATAAATAATTAGAACTTACCTATATCAAAATATGTTCCTTCATAATTTGATGTGATACTTAAGTATCTACATTATGCCGTGTTCTCAAAATCAGTTACTTTTGATTGACATTAAGGGTCCTTTTGTTCGTACAATTTTTATTATTATTTTCTTTATTTACATTTCAAATGTTATCCCGAAAGTTCCCTATACCCCACCCCCCGCCCCTGCTCCCCTACCCACCCACTCCCACTACTTGGCCCTGGCCTTCCCCTGTGCTGGGTCATATATAATCAGTAAAACAAAGCCATGGGCTCTTTTTCCATAAAAATACTGGAAAGTGTGTATGTTCCATATTTAAGTGGCTTTCATTCCTGGTGCATATTTTTTAATGTTGCATGAATTCAAGTTAAGTATCTTTGATATAGGATATTTAAAAATCTTCATCACAAATTTCTGTGCCCAAGAAATCATCTCACAAATCAGCAGACAGGAAAATATCTATGAAGACTCAAATCAGATATAAAGGTTTGAGCAATTAAAGATAATGAAAGGACAATTTTCTGAAACATGCACCTTTAGCATGTATGTCCAGATGTTTGATTATCACCCTGGGAATCAGTTTTAAGATATAGAATTCTAGTCTTAACCTTAGTTTGGTCAACTCGTGTTTCCATTCCAGTACATGCCTTTACTGATTATATGAATTTTTCTTTTTACCCCCATTCCTTATGATGATATAAAAATTATCTTTCCACTTCCTCCAAAAATAAATATATGGCATGTCCAGACCTCCCTTATCTGCTCTCTTAATGCTCCAGGCAGTGATTACTATCCTCCTCAGCACAATTGCCTGGGATTCTCATGCCCATCAGATTACATTCTGATGATGATGATGATGATGATGATGATGATGATGATGATGATGATGATGATGCTTGCATGTTCCATGCTGTACCTGATGCAACTTTACTGATTGTATAAATCATTTGAGATGTGTTGAGAATTGAATGTGAAATGCCTTCCATAGGTACTTGTGTTGAAACATTTGGTGCATAGTGTGAGGTGCTGTCTGTGAAGGTTCTAAAAACCTTTAAAAGTTAGTGCCTGGCTAAAGCAAGTGTGTCCCCAGGAGTGTACTTCGAGATGTTATACCACCATTCATTTCCAGTTCTTTCTCTACTTCTAGATCGGCCATTCAATATAATATCCCTAACTCATATTCCTGCCACCATACCATCTTATCCATAGTAGTCTGTATTCCCACATAACTGTAAACCAAAACACACCTTTCTTCATTTGTGGTCTTTATCACTAAGTGTATTTGATCATAGCAATAGTAAAGTACCTAAGGAAAGACTGGGTGATTTAACAAACACATGAAAAGGAAGTTGAAGCATGGTCAAAACTGTGAGAAAGGAACACATATTTCCTAGCTAAGAAATGACATTTTTTTGATATGTCTTTACATGTAAGAATGCTCAGGTAACACATTAGAACCTCTTTTTAAAAATTAGATATTTATTTACATTTCAAATGCTATCCCAAAAGTTTCCTATACCTTCCCCCTGTCCTGCTCCCCTACCTACCCACTGCCACTTCTTGGCCCTGTACTGGGACATATAAAGTTTGCAAGTCCTAGGGGCCTCTCTTCCCAGAGATGGCCAACTAGGCCATCTTCTGCTACATATGCAGCTAGAGACACGAGCTCTAGGGGTACTGGTTAGTTCATATTGTTGTTCCACCTATAGGGTTGCAGATCCCTTCAGATCCAATAGATGACTGTGAGCATCCAATTCTGTATTTGCCATGCACTGTCATAGCCCCGGGATCCATCCCATAATCAGCCACCAAACCCAGACACTAGAACCTCTTTTATAAGAGCACTAATGTCATTAACAAGGAGTCTACTATTGTGACTTAACCCCCTCAGATAGGTACATATCCTGGGACCATCACCTTGGCAGCTGTGTTTGAACACACGAGTCACTTGGGACAGAGATAATCATTCAGACCACAGCCAGGCACATCACTCAGTATATAAATTAGCACACAGTAGATTAGAAATTAATACCCCTTTTTACAAATAACTGGGGCAGATATAGGCTTGATTTCCACTAACAGGGTCTTGTAGGTTGTTGAATATATCTTCCATAAGATGTATGTCTACTCTAGATTTAGAATGCCATCTTATTGGGAATTGTCATTGGAGATGTAGTTAAGGATATAGAGAGGAGCAGGCCTGGATTTAGTGTGGTCTATAAATCCTATTATAGTGTCTCTATAGTAAGAAGAAGAGCTTAGGAAAGAGATTCGTACCAAACTGGCATGGAAAGCAGCCCAGCAACAATAAATATTTAAGCAAGAATAATTCTGCCATCCATCAAGGAACATCAGGAGCCAACTCAAGCTAGAAAAATAAAGGGCAGAAAGCAGGGATTTTCATTTTACTTTGTAGAAGCATTGAGTTCTCTTAATTTCAGATTCACCATCTGTAGAATTGTGAGACAACAAATTTCTGTTACTGCTTTCAAATGTGTTTCTCCTTATTTCAGCATCTCTAGGAACGGCTCATAGATGTGAGCTGGCATAGACCAGAAGCAGTCAACTGCAACTCAGAGGGAAGAGGGTATCATGGATATAGATAAATCTAGGAGACCATAAACATGGATAAGGTTTCTGGAAAGGCATCTGAGGACAAGCAGGGCTCCTCCAGCATATTCTCTTCTTTGCACTACTCCCATGTAGCCTTTGAACAATGTGCCCTGTTACTGCTGCTAGCCCAAAGTAGGTTAACTGCTCCCATGAGCATGGGGATCAATTCTCAGTAATGTCTTATGCTGTCTACAAAAACCACACTAAAAAAAAGCTATGAAGCTGACATGCCCTTAGGCAAGCAGCTAATCAAATGCAGAGGGTGGGCAGGGAACATGCCTAAATGGATTGTCGAATTTAACTAGTTATATCTTTGAATAAATAATGGAGAATGTGTTCAGTCAGAATTATCCACAAAAATTAAGTTTAATTAACAAAAAGAAATTATGTCCTTATTCAAAATGAGAAAATATATAGAAAGGAAACAAACAGAAACAGACATTAGCTTAAGAGAAAACAGAATATTACCATGGCTATTTAAGTAACCATATACTTCGGCTCCACAATTATCCCCAAGAAAATTTAAAGTGCTTTTTTCTAGCAAAACAAACAAACAAGGAAGAAACAACCTATTAGGTCTATTATTTTCTGTTTGAGCAAACTATCATTGCCCTGTATGTATGTTGTCAGGATTAGAATGTGCCTGACTATTCATTGTTCAATATTCTCCTTCTGTTGATGTGTTTCTGTCTCCGTGTTTCTGTCTCTGTCCCCTCCTTTTCTTTCCTATTCGCCTGACTCATTTTTCTACATATTCAATGAATCATAAGAAAAAAATCCCAGAAGATATTAAAGTCCAGTGCAACATTTGAGCAATCCCTTGTGTCCCACCAGCTCATTCTAAAGTAGGGCAAACACTTCAGCACCATCAGGTGCAGCCAGCTTGTGCCTGCTACACAATTCTGCAGAGCTATGTTTCTTAATAGAGGTGCATAGTACAGTCACTCAGGGAACGATAGAAGTCCTCGAAGACCAGAAAGCAGAACAGACCTGTCAGACTGGTCCAAATCTTGGCCCTGGCATCTTTAGAGTACTTTTGCAAAGACTAAGGCTTCACCCTTTATGATTTTTCTTCAGACAAAAATTCTCATCAACTAGAAATCTTCCAGAAAGTTTCTATCACTTGAGTCTGAAATTTTTGCAAAACATCTTTTGCTTTCTCCTCTTCATTCTCCATTAGTCCTCTTTAGATAGGTTTGGATAGTCCTTTCTAGAGCAGTCACCTAACTTTAATTTGTTCATTCTGGCAAGTCATCTAGATTTGCTTCAATTACTTGCTTTTTGTTTGATTTTCCTTGCATGATGTAAACTAGACCTCTATGACATTAGTTGCCATACATGTTTTTCTCTACTTAGTATCTCATATAGTAAGACACTAATAAACATATGGTGAATAGAAAGATGATATGTGAATGAAAGAATATGGATCTTGTTTCCTCTAAATTCTATGTCCTTGGGATCATGAGCAAATCATGTAATTGCACTCTTCTAATTTCAGTATTACTTTGAAGTTTGCAAAGAATTTTCATGAGAATTGTTTAATTGTAGCTACAACATCATCTTAAAGGAAAGGAAACACCAGTTAATAGAATGCTATTTTAAAAAAGAAGAAAATTGAGGTGCACAAATATCAAAATGAAAAAAATTTTTTTGTGTCAGATAATAGGTGGTAGAGGACAAGTACTCTTAGAGGGCATAGTGCCCAGCATTCTTCCTCCATGTTCTTGCCACCTTTCAAGTAAGCATCATTAGGATCATAAGCAATTTTTATAGGTTATACACTCCCTATGGAGGAAAAATACAATGCTAGCAGTATGGTCCAGTGGTTTTTTTGTTTTACCTAAATTGAAAATAGACTTCTGCAGACAGTGTTTACAGGGTTCCCCAGTAAGAATCTGGAGTCACTACCATTAGTGAGCAGAATAAGGGCATCATGGGCATACACTCTATCATACCTTATGCAAATTTATAATCCTTTCAAGATCTTACTTGCTAGTTAGCCTGACCTGAAGACTTAAATCCCTCTGGATTTATCTCTTTATGTAATAAAATTATCTGGAAGAAAGTGTCTTGACAGTAGCATGAATTAGGTCACTTGAGATTTGTGGTTGTCTCTTCTATAATTACAATAAACTATACTCAAGAGTATACGTTCTCTGATTCTGTCTCCTCATCACAATGTAAATGCTTACTCACATTAACCACAAACAACCTTCCTAAAGTGTATCTAGAGTCAGCAGCCTAAGAAGCTTTTCAAGGTACCAGTGCAGGTTTTTTTTTCATCTCACAGTCTCACATTCTCAAGACCTTTGGTTACTATCATACAATACAGACTTTTGAGTGGAAATGTGACAAAGCTGTTAATGTGTCTGTCAAAGACTGTATAGGACCTTGAGTACTTGTTTCATGTCTGGGACTAAGCCTCACAAGTCTGGCTGCTGCTCTATGCCAGACCATTTGGTATTATTTACCAGAACCCATATGACATGAATATTATGAATAGTAATGAGGCTAAAATTATTTAAAATCTTAAATAGAAAGCCAATTCTCTCTTCCTTCCTCCAAATACAAGCCACCACAAGCTAAATAAATATTTGTGGAAAAGCAAAGTCTCATCTATCTTGTTACATTCCAAATGAAAGCGTGTTTCATAAAGGAATGCATTACTCTCAACCCAAAACAAATACTTGGTAAATGGTAGAGACAAGAAGCACATGTGCCTGAGACATATGATTCCAGGGAAGAGGGACGAAGGATAGGGGATGGTTGTGAGCTCTCAGTCCTTCTATCTGGCTATGCAAGTCTAGCTTAGAGCTAACTTTGAAGATGAGCAAGAAATAACAAGCAGGGGGTCAATGGGAGCAGTAATAATATCTAGGGGTCCAAAGATGAGAGCACAGAACTAAGCTCACACACAGCATAGAACAGTAAAAGATAAGGAAAGCCATCATATGGGCCAACATAAGCTACTTTAGCTTATGGTCTAATTAGCTTGTACTTCGTTCATGGAAGGTCCAGATTAAATTCCATGCAGCTCAGTCTCATACCAGTATCTAAGTATCTCACACAAAGGAAGGATTCTTTGGCTTCCCATTTAAGATTTCAAATAATTTTATTCTCATTACCATTCATAATATTCATGCCATGTGGGTTCTGGTAAATAATACCAAATGGTCTGGCATAGTGCAGCAGCCAGACTTGTGAGGCTTAGGTAGTCCCAGAGATGAAACAGCATCCTAGAGATGAATCATATTGGAAATGTTATCTCCTATATGTAGATTGGTCTCTCAAAATACTAATCTGACTTCCAATAAATAGAGTTGCTGTCTCTTCTGTGTGTATGTGTGTGTGTGTATTTTGCATGTGTTTTACATGTGTACCTATTGATTATATCCTAGGCAAGTATACTCCACTGAGTCACATTCCCAGTTCCTTCTTTAAAAAATATTTTTAATTTAATTATATTTTAAAACCAGGCCTTCACTAAGTTGCTCAACAAGGCCTTCAAGTCGCTCTATAGTCAGACAGGTCTTGAACTTGGGATCCTTCTGCCTCAATCTGTCAAGGAACTGAAATTAACATACATGTATCACCTTGCTAATAGTTGTCATATTAATACACTGCTTATATTGTATGTTCTTTTTTCACACACCTGTCAGCAGACAGGATGATATAATTTGAAATATAGGAAGGAAGAAGAACTAATTAATTGTGTTATTTGTTGATGGATTTGGATATTGATAGCCTGAATGACCTTTAATATTTTAGCAATGATGTAATAAATGGGAATCTTGGTGTTTCAATGCCAACATCAAAACTAAATCACAATGTGAATTTTTCTTAGTAGCAAGACCCTAAGAGAATTTATCAGACCCCTAGATACTATGAGAATATGTTTTTATACACTCCAAACTTGTCATTTCTGGTTCTCTTCAAATTGAGCTCTCATCCTAGACTTACACAGCTAGCCAGAGGGACTGAGCACACACATACAACACACACACACACACACACACACACACACACACACACACACGTGGGGCATTGGGCTATGCAAAGACAGTCTGGTCTCCAGTTGAGCTGAGATGTTGAACCCAGGGACCCAGTGGTGACAATTCACCTTCATGGGACAGAAGGAGTTCTCTCATGTCTCCTGGAACCCTGGCTCCTGTTGAAGTTACCGCCCCCCTCAGACCCCACAAGAGAAGTGTGTGGCTAGCAGTCATGTAGGCACTGTCCCAAGCTTCTGACCTTCAGGCTAAACTTTTACCCAGTTACCTAGCAACAGAAAAGATAGCAGCATACTTTAAAAGGGGCTGTTTGGCCCATCCTAGCTCTCTCACTCCTCCCTCTCTCTTTTTGTCCTTCCTCTCCTCTTTCTCTCTCTCCCTCTTACTCTCTAGCCTTTCTTTATCCTCTCCCTTTCCCCTTTGTCTCCTCTTGGCCATGACCGGTCTTTCTCTCTTTCCACCTTCTCTCTTCTCTCCCTGCCTTTCTATAATAAAGCTCTACAACTATAGACAGTCTCTGCTCATCAAGGCCCACTGAGCTTGGAAGATGGGATAGGCTTTCTCCTAATGAGCTGATTCTAATCTCTATGGAAGGCCTTCCTGTGCTCCAGTCAAAGTAGACTGCACTCACTCTTACCTGTGTGGGAACCTCTCTCTCCCATAACCCCGGGCTACCGGGTATAACCTGGGGCCTAGTGGAAAGCATCTGGCAGCCCTCCTGCATGTACCTGCCCAGAGCATAGGAGGAACTCTGGCTGGACATAGGCTATCCTCCTTCCCCCTCCCTCCCCCAGCCCCCTTTAGTTCCAATACACACAGGAGAGAGAGAGAGAAGAGGAGAGACAGACAGACAGACAGACAGACAGAGACAGAGAGAAAGAAAGAGAAGAGTAGGGGGAAGTGAGGAAGTAAGAGAGAAGAGGGGAGATGGAAAGGAAAGTGGGGGGGGGCTTTGTAAAGTGAGCTTTGCTCTTTTTGTTCTTTTTAGGTCATATTCTCTCTTTTATCTGATGTCAGATAGAAGTTGGATTTCTGCTTTTTCCTTGTTTGTTTGTTGTTTATTTGGTTTTATGTGTATATCTTTATTTTGTATGTTTGACTTGAGGAAATTGCTTGTGTGCAGAGGTCACAGGACAACCTGCCGCAGTAACATCTCTTTGCACCAGGCCACTGATGGCTGCTTGTGAAGTATTGGTTTTCTTCAGTGATGCAGCCACTGAGAGGCTAGCCATGCTCTAGCAGATGATCTCCAATCAAGCAGACTGGAGTATTTAAAAAGAAAGTGAGCCATCACATGGTGAAAAAAATGATCAAAATA
Source organism: Mus pahari (assembly GCF_900095145.1). Lineage (NCBI taxonomy): Eukaryota > Metazoa > Chordata > Mammalia > Rodentia > Muridae > Mus > Mus pahari. Next base: position 110,671,429 of record NC_034597.1, on the reverse strand, counting down.
ATAAGAGATGGCATGAGATGCATGCATGAATATTAAATAAAATATTAAAATACCATAATTTCCTTCAACACTTGTGTTTATCATTTATGATTTGTTATATATCACAAAAACCTAACACAGGGCATGTAATTTGTATTGTAGAGGTCAGAACAGAAATTATTTCAGGTTTATAAGCCATATGGTTTCTATGCCAACTACTGAAGCTTACCTTTACTATAGTAAAGAGGTAGTAGCCACATGTAAACAAGACAATGACTCTTTTCAATAGACCATTTTTACAAACCAGAATCTCAACACGCTAGATCTCATTGCCTCACCCCAGGCTGAGGTAATAAATTTTTAAAAAATCAGATAATCAATAAATGCTAAATTGATTTGATTTGAAGCAATAAAACTGAACATATACTTTATCTTCTGCCTGTGTTATAGACTGCATGGTCTACTGAAATTTTAAATTCATTTTGGAAACCCAACACAATGACTAGGCTATTAATTTTTAATAACATATGTGTATCTAAGGAAGAGAGTCATAGGGTCTTGACCAGCTGGATGACCTGAAGCTTAGCCAAAGAGATGGCACTCTGCCCCATTGATTTTCTATTAAAAAGAACATAAACTGAGGCTGGAATGTCCTCAAAAGCATGACTGATAATCAGATGAGATTTTACCCACTGAAAAGAGCTAGTTTTGCCCATTTATACTAAATAAAATATAGAAAAAAACTTCCAGAGAACCACAATCAAGACCCTATTATGATTTTAGTGTTTTCCTACAAATAAATATGTAAATACACTAACAGAGTGCTCCTGGCTGTTACATGTTTCATTTTAAGCTCTCTTAAAGAAATTGGAATTGGATTACTGTCCAATTTTCTATTTCCATTTCAAATAAGTTTTGACATTATTTGCTACAGTCTTCCCTAAAAAAAATTTTCTTAGCCAGAGAATTTCACGGGTTTTCTATTTACCACGTGAAAATGATTTGAGATGCAATAAAAGAATCTATTTTTTCAGATCAATTTCTATTTTTGGTACAAAATATTCTGTCACCAAAGATAAAACATTTAAACAAGATTAGTGGCTGGAACAATTACAGAAAAAAATACTCAATGTGTTTTACTTGGTAGTAGGACAATTTTGGAGGATGTGTGTTGCGAGCCATATCATTCGCCATTATAGGATGGCGCTGGCTTCCACTGCCCATCTGATAACAATAATGAGATGGTGCTGACTTCCACTGCCCATCTGATAATAATAATGACTCAGCACAAGTCCTCTTTGCCCAGCCTTATGTTATTGAAGTGATGCTTGCTTTAGCCTATCCCGTGGCAACAGTAAGACACAGAGCACCTGGGCAGTGAACGCTCCAGTATATAGGGTGGCCTTGCTAGTCCATTGTGTTCCCCATAGCATCATGAAAGGCATTCTTGAATAAAGTGCTGGATCTCAGGCATCACGTCGTTCTTGCTGGTCAAGGCCGGTCGCGACAGATGTGGATTAAGAAAATCTCAGGTAATTAAAAATGTTATGTTTGATATTTGTCTAGTAAAGTATTTGTAATGGTCAATACTCATTGTCCAGTTGACTCAGCATCATCTAGGAGATTAGTGAGTCATACTGATTAATCTGTTTGTGAGGGTGTTTCCAAGAAAAAGTCAAGAGAAGATTTGTCCCAAATATCACCCATTCTATGGGCTGAGCTGGTAATAAAAGGGAGAAAGAATAAAGTTGCCTTAACTCTGATTTTCACTTTTCCTACTTCCTGACTTCTGTGAACTGCATGGCTCTGCTGTGATATATAATGGATCGAGCTCTTGCATCAACTCCTCCCCGTTAAGTTCTTTCTGTCCAACATTTCTGTCATAGAGACCTATTACAATGTTTTACACTATATTTAAGGCATGAAAGTATGCTTCCTAATATCTTCTTTTTCTTTCTGTTGTTTGATAGAGGGAAAAATCAAGATAAAAAGATAAGGGATGAAGACTATAAATAATTTTCATCTGGGAAGGGGGTCCCTGAATAAACACTTTATCTTGTATTCAACATGGATCCTTTCTGATCTTTTTTGCACTGTGTTTTCAGGGACATACCTTATGCCTTCGTTTTAATAAATGACCATTTATAATATGACTGAGAGACCAAATTATGGATTTGTCAGACCTTTCAAGTGGACTACCATTTCTGGGCACCTTCACCTGGGTCTATCTTTATGAGATTTTACAGCATCCCAAAAGAAATTCACATACTCTTTGCAAACATAGGAAGAAGCCTGACCACATATTTACTGTTTTTGTTAGATCTTAATCTTTTCCTTTCTGGGGTATCCTTAAACATGTTACAATATATAACAATTATATACAATATAAACAATTCCCAAAGTTTCATTAAATATAGAACACATACATAACTTAAAGCTTGCTAATGAGTTCTTCTGGGTACAGAGAAAGGAAGAATAAGGAGGTTTTTCTCTGCTTGGATACCAAAGAATGTATAACTACATGGTACAGAACACATAAAACACAAAATAGTATCGAAAGTTCAGTGGGCTCAGCATTGCACAAGAACGTCTTAAGTAGTCCACAATTGATTTATCATCATCATCATCATCATCATCATCATCATCATCATCATCATCAATCATCATCATCTATGTTCTGTATAAGAGTCCAGATTTTGCCTGCTGACCTCACTCACCACTCCCCATTCATTTCCTATCCATTGGCGAACAGTGGGAGTGGTAAATACAGAACCATTTCTCCAGGCAAAACAGAACTAAGAAGTTTGTTTGTCAGAAATGTTTCTTCTTCATCCTTAACTATAGGTCCTTGACAGCTGCATCTTGCTGGCATATGAAATAGTGTCTGGATTTGGTGGTTGTATATTGAGTGGATCCCTGGAAGGGGCAGTCTCTGGATGCTCCTTTCTTCCATCTCAGCTCCAAACTTTGTCTCTGTAACTTCCTCCATGGGTATTTTGTTCCCCATTCCAAGAAGGAACGAAGTATCCACACTTTGGTCTTCCTTCTTCTTGAGTTTCATGTGTTTTGCAAATTGTATCTTGGGTAGTCTAAGTTTCTGGGTTAATATCCGCTTATCAGTGAGTACATGTGTGTTCTTTTGTGATTGGGTTACCTCACTCAGAATGGTAACCCTAAGAATTTCATAAATTCATTGTTTTTAATTGCTAAGTAGTACTCCACTGTGTAACCAAGGAGCTAAAGGGGTCTGCAACCCTATAGGAGGATCAACAATATGAACTAACTGGTATTCCGCCCCCCCCCAGAACTGGGTCTCTAGTTGCATATGTAGCAGAGGATGGCCTAGTCAGCCATCAATGGGAGGAGAGACCCTTGGTCTTGCGAAGATCATATGCCCCAGTACAGGGGAATGCCAGGGCCAGGAAGCAGGGGTGAGTGGGTTGGGGAGTAGGGAAGGGGAGGGTATAGGGGACTTTCAGTATAGCATTTGAAATGTAAATGAAGAAAATATCTAATAACCCCACCAAAAAAAAGCTACAGGTCCTCAAGAGTAGACTTGCAATGGTGCCATTTAGTGCCTGCCATTCCAGTGTCCCTGAGCACATCAGTATTTCCGGGAATAAACTGGACCTTATTTGCTCTCTTTAAAAGTTCTGGTAGAAACACAACTGAGCCTTTGTCACTTGACACTCAGTGAACTCCCTACTGCAGTTAACTTACAGAATCATAATTAAGCAACAGAGTAAATATTAATCAAAGACACTACATGTGGCATGCTGCTTAATTGAGAATGTTTGGAGAATTTCTAATATTTTAACTTTTTGTTTCAAATAATTAACACATCTGTAAACATGGATTTTCAAAGGAATGATTCAATGGTCTCCAAGCCACATGAAATACAAATTGCATAGGTTTTTTAAAAAAGCATTTTTCATGGATGCTACTCTGATAAAAGAAGCAAGAAAATTTGAAGCTGTGGTTTTCTGTAAAGAGAGATGAATTGTGACTTCAATTGAAAAAATCTACAGATGGTAAGAATGTGACATGCTATTATTCTTTGAAATGTGTTCCCTGGGTAGGGAAATTGAAAAACACTTGATTAATTAATTAATTAAAGCATACTAATTGATAAAAATGAGGATACCATTTCCATTTTCTAGATGATAAAATATGAAATAAAATAACTATTTCCCACGTATCATTTTTTCTTACATTTTGCACCATTTCACATAGAGGTATGTGTTTATGAATATCCAAGCAACTAAGACATAGGGAAATTTTAATAATTCTACTGAAATAGAACCAAAGAGCAAGGAATCCAGGCAGAATACACAGAGGACAGAGATACAAGGACAATGTGCTGATGATGACCAAAGACAGCAGACACTGTAGACACACTGTGAATAGTAATGCCCACAGATAGATAATTTATTTTAATGGTTATACAAGACAATACAAGGAATTTGATAAATGGTGAAAATTTATAACACAAACAGCAAAATATATGAGAAAGAGCTTTCTAAATTACTCCTATTCGTGGGCAAGAAGATCCTTTCTTGTGCTCCCAGTAGGAAAGCCGATTAATGCAATTTTTCTGAAGAATATAAATTGCTTGGCTATATTTTTACTCAAAGGACTTAAACTATTTTCATTCTTTATCCCACATCTAAGAAGTAGAACTATGGATTTATGTGTATATTCTGCTCCAAGAGTGTAATTTATGGCATCAGATAGAATAAACAGCCACAATATTTATAAAAATGATTATTTTGCTACACCTGAAAATCATGTTCAACTGTGTAAACAGACAGTAATTTTCAAAATTATAACTATAACAAAAAGCCCATTGAGTATACATTGTTTAGCAAATTAACATGGTAAAGAATTAAGCTACTTTAAACAGTAGCTCTGGAGTTCAGAACACTTCATTAAGAGGTAATATGACACCCGCAGGCCTGGAACTTACCAAATAAAGAAGCAAACTATATTTACTTTTTACTATATAAAACACTTCAAGTTTCACTTTACTTATTTTCAATCAGAATAGTTATATTTCTTCCATTTCATTGTGTTTTAGGGAAGTTACATTGGAAATGCATTTAACAGTATTTTTGTTAACCACTTTCTTTATTCAAGTAAGTTCACATAATTGTATTTATTTTGATTTGGTTGTTGTTACTAATAACACATATAGAGTAAAAAACCTTAATCACTTCAATAGCCACGTGTTTGGGTGTATGTGAAATTTTGTTCTATTTAGCCTACTTTTACTTCCTAAAGTTTGATTGGAGATAACTGTATGAAATAGGAGTTTGCATACAATAACCAACATGCCTCAAACATCAGTTACTTAAACAACTGGATATTTTATCTACATTATACACTATGGGAGGATCAGCTGAGTTAACTGCTAAATACTGTCACTCTGAGACCCAAGCCAAAGGACCAGAATCTGTCTCTACCACACCTCCAGTACTCAATGCCTCTCTAAGCTTCTGCATGGAAGGAACAAGCTTTATCAATAACGATAAAAGTGCAGGTTTTTTTTTTTAACTAGAGAGTTAAAAACTGTGTAGACTCTCTTAAGCTGCTTTTACTTTTTAAAAACAGAACACAAATATAAGATATGAAAAAGTGACTCTTCACTGCTACTGAGAAAAGATGAATAAGCTTATAAAAACATCATCTACAGAGAAAACATCCAGTTGAATAAAATCATATCTAGAAATCAAGAGTTTAAAGATTCCAAATCTTTTCAAGTATTCAAGGATCTCAATCCTTAAAACAGAAGGGATCAATGTACTCATCACCATAAAAAAAAAGTAATATGATTTAATTATTTTAGGACATACCTACCCATAGAATATTCTATCAGGGGATTCTACCCCAGTTTGTGGACTGATGAGGCTCTCAAGCTTGAAAACTGATGGTGCTTGTAATTGTTTTCTTCACTCTTGTAATCACATCTGTGGTGGGTATTCATTCAAAACTGCAAAACTAATCCTTTCAAAGCTTTCCTATGAGATGTGTGCTTCAGAGATTCCAGTCGCAATCACAACTGTAGCCCCACAGGAAATCAGACTGTGCAGACCACAGATTCAAATGCCTGATAGACTATTGCATCTTGATTTTCATTCTCAAACTCCCATAGGGTGAAATTCACCCACCAATACCTCCATATCTCTTAAGGAAACTGGTAATTGTACATTTATTCAGTGCTTGTAGAAGCTTAAGCAAATTCATGATGTAGTCAGGTTAGTCATACATATTCAACATCCTGTTGATGCAATATATTTTAACTATATACTATTCCTCTAATATGGTAGCTAAGAGGTAATTCTTTGGAAAGATGGGAAAACAATAGGTATTAGACAAAAAACCCACTCAGCATTTACTAAAAATTAACATATAATTAAACAATAATTCCCTTGTATTTGTTCTGTGTATTTGAGTCTAGACAAATAAAAAAATCACCAGCATATGTATACATTTAAAGTGAATCTTTAAAAAGTATTCTTATTTTATCATTATATAATTTGTCATTTGTTCATTCATGGTCTATTTATTTCTATTAATAAAATTTTATATTTTATGGCATTATATAATGTGTATATCTTAGATTTAAACAATTCTTTAAGTTCTCAAAACACAAACACAACCCTGTCTCTTCTTTGGGACTTTATAGCAATAGTAAAATCTTAAATGTCTAAAGTGAAAACACCTGGAAAAGGGTTCTCAGAAATAAAATCTATTTTGATATGAAGTTAATCTTACTAATATCCAATATATACAAAGAGCACAAAAAGCTGGACTCCAGAAATTCAAATAACTCCATTAAAAAATGGGGTACAGAGCTAAACAAAAAATTCTCAACNGAGGAATACTGAATGGCTGAGAAACACCTGAAAAAAAATGTTCAATATCCTTAATCATTAGGGAAATGCAGATCAAAACAACCCTGAGATTCCACCTCACACCAGTCAGAATGGCTAAGAGCAAAAATTCAGGTTACAACAGATGCTGGCAAGGACGTGGAGAAAGAGGAATACTCCTCCATTGCTGGTGGGATTGCAAACTTGTACAACCACTCTGGAAATCAGTATGACAGTTCCTCAGAAAATTGGATATAGTGCTACTGGAAGATCCAACAATACCTCTTCTGGGCATATACCCAGAAGATGTTCCAACTGGTAATAAGGACACATGCTCCACTATGTTCATAGCAGTCTTATTTATAATAGCCAGAGACTGGAAAGAACCCACATGTCCCTCAACAGAGGAATGGATACAGAAATGTGGTACATTTACACAATGGAGTACTACTCCGCTATTAAAAACAAAGATTTTATGAAATTCTTGGCCAAATGGATATATCTGGAGGATATCATCCTTAGTGAGGTAACCCAATCACAAAAGAAGTCACTAGATATGTACTCACTGATAAGTGGATATTAGCCCTGAAACTTAGAATACCCATGATACAATTTGCAAAACAGAAGAAAACCAAAAAGAAGGAAGACCAAAGTGTGGATACTTCATTCCTCCTTAGAATAGGGAACAAAATACCAATAAAAGGAGTTACAGAGACAAAGTTTGGAGCTAAGAGGAAGGGATGGACTATCCAGAGACTACCCCACCCAGGGATCCATTCCATCATCAGCCACCAAACCCAGACACTATTGCACATGGCAGAAAGATTCTGCTGAAGGGACTCTGATATAGCGGCCTCTTGTGAGGCTATGCCAGTACCTGACAAACACAGAAGTGGATGCTCACAGTCAGCTATTGGATGGAACATAGGGCCCCCAATGGAGGAGCTAGAGAAAGGACCCAAGGAGATGAAGGGGTCTGCAACCCTATAGGTGGAACAACAATATGAACTAACCAGTTCCCCCAAAGCTCATGTCTCTAGCTGCATATGTAGCAGAAGATGGCATACTCAGCCATCATTGGGAAGAGAGGCCCCTTGGTCTTACAAACTTCATATGCCCCATAGAGGGGAATACCAGGGCCAAGAAGTGGGAGTGAGTGGGCAGGGGAGCAGGGTTGGGGGAGGGTATAGGGGACATTCGGGATAGCATTTAAAATGTAAATGAAGACAATATTTAATAAAATAATTTTTAAAAAAGAAGTTACTCTTTATTTCTCTTGAGGTTTTTGCTTTGGAATCATCTCTATTATTATAAAGGGATATATTACATATAATTTATATTATGTATAAATTGGCATATAATATATATGTATATATGTATGTATATATGTGGATAATATTTATAAAGGGATAAAATATAAACACTTAGAATAAATAACAGTAGCACTTCATGGGCTAACCTCTATCGTTCACTCCTATCACAGAGCACAATGTTAAAATTTTCACTAGAGAAGAAGACAGTGAAGTCGTGGCAGTACCTGGCTAAAGACTGTAAATGTGGGTGTTTAAATGTGTAAAGTGAGTAAAAGTTGTCTGAGGGTTAGGACAATTTCAACCCTTGAAAGCTCAGAAGCCTGACAGCATTATTTAGTACCACCTGAGAATATTTTATACTGGATGGAGCAGAGTCTCCTGTCTGGTTTATTGGTAGAAGGCAGGATATTCAGAAATATCTCTGACATTAAAATTCTCTGACCCGTACTCCACTAGCTTACTCATAATATGTGTAGAATTAGTATTCATAACTGCATCATTCTGTGATTATATCTAAAACACAGGGTTTAAACACTAAAGGGTTAAAATTTGACCTATATCAATTAAATCCTAATAAATAAAGCATAATAACAAAACAACACAACAGAGAATCACATTTTTAATCTAAAATTCAAAGATTTTTCCTTGTTCTGTTCTAAACAACATTTCTAATAGATTCTACAAACAGTTCTAAAAGCCTGTGTCAGATTGATGCCACTATTCTCAATTGAGGTATGAATTCATATTCCTACTTTGATAGATCAAAAAGAATGTTTTTCCAGATGAGTTTTTCCTTATCCTGAAGTTTTTCCTGATCTGAGAGAGCAAGAATACACCCGAGGCTAAACGTCTTCCATAGAAGCAGCTTATTCATGCGTGTTTATACAACGCTTTTCCAAGTGCACAATACCCGATAAACAAAGGTATTGGATTCCATAAATGTCAGTGGGCAATTAAATTCTCTAGTTCAGAATGCTTTAAGCAAACATCTTAACTGTGCTTTTGTTGTTTTTAATGTATTAAACTAGATGAAGCTAAACTGAAATAGAACAAGCCAAAGAAGAGAAAATGGTCTCTCTCTCTCTCTCTCTCTCTCTCTCTCTCTCTCTCTGTGTGTGTGTGTGTGTGTGTGTATGTATCCACATGAAGAGAGGAAAAGGAGACAGAGAGACAGATTTTCTTCATCGACCTATTTTCCCTGATCAGCCTATAGTTTACCTATTCTGAAAAAGCCAAGGTCTTTTTTCAGAGACCTTGGGCACCAGTGGGGTTGGGGATTCATTTGATGCATACTATTACAAAGCCATGATAAGACAAGTGGCTTCACTCACCCCTTCCAGAGCAAGGAAGATCAGAACTACCCTGGCACTTCTTGGCGCTCTCCTCAGCTGACAATGGGCAATTCCTTGGGTGCTCACATTTCTTCCCATACCAGCCTGCTCTGCAGTCACATCTTCCACAGTTACACTGCCCATGACCTACACAGAAAGGAGGAGGGGGAGACTACATGAATGTTATATAACCATAGTTTATAGCTTTTATTCTAAAAGTGACTGTCAGAATAAAGTAAGGATCTTAATTTATACAGCATTAACCATTAAGGCAGAGAACCATCCTTTTCCTCAAAAATTTAAATAACCAATATACATTAATGGATCAAAAAGGACAAATAAAAGCAACAAGTATAGTTTAATAAGCTTTTTAATTTAACTCTCTCAAATTCTAGATAAATGTGATTATATTGGTCTGCTTGGAAGTAAGTGGAGTATTTGATGGATTTGGCAATTACTTCATGTGAAGGAGAACTATAGGAAATAGAAAACAACCATATTTTTAAAGGAGGATTTTCTTTCTAATGAATCACTCAACTGGTTTATATCTAGCTAAAAGAAATAAGGAGCCACAAACTGACAACAAAGCAATAAAATCTAGAATCAGGGAGACTTCCCCATATCCCCATGCTTTATTAAAATATAATGTACAAAAAAATAAAAAATATATAATGCACATAAGGAGGAAGTGATTGAAAGCATCTATATGATGTATCTATATTACAGTTTGGTTTTTTAATTTATAAAAATGTATATATTGAAAATATACAGGTGTGAGGCTGCTCTTCAGACACACATGGTGAAACAACTGTCACAATCAAGCGAATGAGCAGGCTTCTCACCCCACACAGGTGCCTGTTTGTGTTACCAACACTTAATGCACAAATCTAAACACATTGCTCACAAATCTAAAGCATACAAAGCCCAGTAATTATATTCCTCATGCTGAATGTTATGGCTGCTGGACATATTTGCTTGTAACTTTGAAAGTTTGTTTGCTTTGATCAGCAATTTCCACCCTCAGTGTTTGGGATCCATTCTTCTACTCTGTTTTTAAGAACATTTGGGAATATAAGTCTCATTTCCCCACTTAAAGTTTTCTCAATATATCTAAGCAAACATTTTCTGGAACCAGTTGGGACTTTTTGTTCACCATTTTTTTCCTTGGTAGGTAAGGAGGGGTATTAAAACAGGTTTTCACACAAAACCAGGCTGTCCTCAAACTCTTTACATAGATGAAATGAGGCTGTCAACTCCTGATCATCTTGACCCTAATCTTCTAAGTCTCAAGATGACATTCATGTATCACCACATCCAGATTTTGGTTTTGTTTTGCTGGAAATTGTTCCTGTCTAAAGGAAATACACAGACAATGAGTGGAACTGAGACTGAAGGAAAGGCCATCAGAGACTGCCCCACCTGGGGATCCATCCCGTATGCAGCCACCAAAACCAGTCACTATTGCTGATGCCAAGAAGTGCTTGCTGACAGGAGCCTGGTAGGGATGTCTCCTGAGAGGTTCTGCCAGAGCCTTACTGATACAGATGCAGATGCTTGTAGCCAGTCATTGGACTGGGCATGAGGACCCCAGTGGAGGAGGAGTTATGGGAAGGACTGAAGGAGTTGAAGGGGTTTGCAATCCTATAGGAAGAGCAACAATAGCAACCAACCAGATCCCAACCCCTCCCCAGAGCTCCCAGGGACTAAATCACCAACCGAAGAATACTCATGGAGGAACCCATGCATATGTAGCAGAGGATGGCCTTAACTGGTATCAATGGGAGGGGAGGCCCTTGGTCCTGTGAAGACTTGATGCACCAGCATAAGAGAATGCCAGGGCGGTAAGGTGGGAGCGAGCAGGAACACCCTCATAGAAGTGGGATAGGTTTTTGGAGAGGAAACTAAGAAGGGGGATAACATTTGAAATGTAAATAAATAAAAAATAATATTTTTTTTTTAAAAAAGAATGTTTGGGAGCTGGAAAAATATGTCAGCAGTTAAGAGCACTTTGGCTCTTCTAGAATACATGGGTTAGAGTTTCAGCAAGCATATAGTGGTTCACAACTATCTGTAATTCCAGTCCCAGAGGATCCAGTGCACTCCTCAGATACCAGGGTACCAGGAATGGAAATAATGCACATATGTACATGAGGCGAACACTCACACAAAAAGTAAAACTTGGATGAGCTAATAAAAAGCTAAAAAAAAAAAAATCTAACATTTTTAGATTCCATATAATTATTATGTATCACTGCTCTTTTCCAGATACCATAATGTCCTTTTGGTTCTGCCATGCTATTGCAAATGCCAAATTTCTTTCATGGAAAATTATATTCAATTATAGACATCTATATCTACATATACATGTATTTGTCATACACTCATCTAGCCATAGCCACTTTTTTCTAAACCTCAACTATTATGAAAAACAGCACAAAACAGGTAATAAAAATAAAACTTTAAGATAATGGTTGTATTTCCTTTGGAAATGTACCCAGAAATTTCTCCCTTTTCTTTTTCCAAAACCTCTATTCTTCTTAAAATTCCTGATATCCTCTTTTATTAGAAATTATAAAATCCATGTTGCAAATTTTTTTATTTAGTTTGATTTTTTTGTCTGTTTTTGCAATCTACTAACCTGGTTCTTTGCAATGATAATACTAAAGGTCAGGGTGAAATGATATAATAGTGATCATTAAGTATAAATATTTTAAGTAATGAATTAAATTCAACAAACATTTCTTGAGTCCCTGTTACCTGATAGTCTATTCTACAAGGTACTGTCATCACTAATTCACTATAGTGGAAGAAGGTATATTGTTGACAAATAATTATCTGAGTATGTTCTTTTAGACCTTCCAATATAAGAATTTTTCTTATAATTGTTACATTTCAGAAATCACTTAGTTCTATAGCTTTTGCAGTTTATCTACCTTATCTTATGAAATTATTACTTATTAACTAATTATTAGTTTTAGTGATTAGTTTTAATTGTCAACTAAACCTAAGGTCACCTAAGAAGGGAGTCTCATTTGAAGGACCTTCTAAATAGATTGGCTTGTGAGATATGGCTGTGGGGGAGAGTATTGATTTTTAATTGATACAGGAAGTCTTACTCTACTGTGGGCAACACTATTCCCTGGGCCCTGGTCCTTAGCTGTATAAGAAAGATGGCTGATTGTGGGTCTAGTAGGGTGCTAGCAAGAAACTTTCTTCCATGATTCTATTCCAAGTTCCTACTTGAGTTACTAGCAAGATTCCCCTTAATGGTGGACTGTGACCTGAAGTAAGTGAAACAAATCCTTCTCACCCCTAAGTTGCTTTGATCATGGCATTTGTCACAGTTAACAGAATGAAAGTAGAACACCATCCTTTTCTTCCCTCCTGGAAATAAGGACAAACTTCAAGTAAATCTACATCAGAAATGAATGTATAAATAAATATTTTGGGGACAAAAATTTTAACATTTAAAGTACAATTCGTTCCACTATTTTATACAAGGAAGTGGGTTTTTTGTTTGGTTGGTTCTTGTTTTGTTTATTTGGTTGGTTGGTTTTTCTGAGACTTTCCGAGACAGGATTTCTCTGTATAGCCCTGGCTGTCCTGGAACTTGCTTTGTAGACCAGGCTGGCCTCAAACTCAGAAATCCATCTGCCTCTGCCTCTCGAGTGCTGGGATTAAAGGTGTGTGCTACCACGCCCAGTTAGGAAGTGGTTTTAAAATACTAAGAAGCAGGCAAGAGATTCATTTCAGGAACTGTTAGATCTGTAAGGACACAGTATGGGACATGCTGCATTTGGAGCAGTTAGTCTATGACATATTTAACAGTAAAACTGAAGGAATGGTTAGATTGAAGGAAGGAAAGTCTTATTTATTCTTGGAGCTTTTAAAACTGTAAATATCCAAGCAAAACATCTAGCAGATGAGAATGTCATAAAATCCCTCCTTTACCCAAGAGGGTGCCTCCAGATGTTGTAACTCACAGGGATTCAAAAATTCAGTCAGGGCAGCACCCCATGTCAGAATATCCTATTCTACCAGAAAGAGGGGGGAAAGAACTGGTGAGACAGACAGAGAGAAACCAAGCACTACCAAGAGGTAACATTGTCAAGCTGAAGTCAGAACACAAGCTTAAATTTTGTAATGGTTATTTCCTATCTGAAGCTCATTTGCATGGAAACATTAACAAAGATCCAGATATGATGACACACATCTTTAATCCCAGCCCTGGGAGGCAGAGTTAGAGAATAGCATGTTTCTGAATTCAAGGCCAGCTTGGTCTTCATATTGAGTTACAGATCAACCAAGGCTACAAAAAGACCCTTTCTGCCAGATTAGGGAGGGGCTGTGCATAAAAAACATTCATAGTTATTAAGAAGAGATTTTTAGAGTTAGAATCTTGTCACTCACTATCAAAAGAAATTAATTATGGTGAGTTTTAGGCTACTTTTTAATATTTTAAATTATATTTATTTATTGTGTATGTGGGAGGGGGTAGATGTGTATACCACATTGCACACATGAGGGTCAGAGGTCAACTTGTAAGGAGTCTGTTTTTTTCTTTCTTAATGTAGGTCCCAGGAATGAAACTAATGTTGCAAGCACTATTTCCCAGTCTTGTTGCTGGCAGCTAATGGTGTCTAATAAGTTGCATATACTCCTAGCCAAGAGGAAATCATCTTCAGAATTCTGTTTTATTCCCTCATATTCACATTCTGTTTCTGAGTCATTTTATTCATGTTTTAAATCCTCTAAGCCTTTTCCACCTTTGTGCTATAGTAGAGATATCTTTCTATGCCATTGTTACTTCTGTGGCCTTCATAGAGCAGAGGAGGATACAGCCTGTGATCTGAAACACAGTTTCTTGTGCAGTTGTAATAGGAAGTTCTTGAGGATGATTCATGTGATGTTTAATTTCACTTCCAGCCATGCTAACTCTCAGAAAAACTAGGAAACTCATTTCTTCACTTTTGTCAACTATGTGATGAGCCTTAATTTGCTCTTGATTTCTGCTTCAGTTTTGTGCCTCAACCATAACTTTTCGCTATTCAAAAGCCTCTATAATCAATAGTTTGTTGATCAGTATGAGTTAAGAGACTGTGAGATGGATGTGACTGGCTCAGAGATCAAATATATTGTTGTTGAACAGGAAATACCAAGGTAGGAGAATACTGTCTGTCTCAAGATGACTGCTCTTACTCCTGAATTACCTGGGTATGTGTATGTGTATATTTCCTTTTTCAATTTTTCCAAATGCATTCCAAAACTTTTAAACAGAGAGACACTAAAAGAGGAGGGTGGTTCATAGGTCATTTAAGATGTGAGCACACAACTGTTGGAGAAACAACATGTCATATTTTTTTTAATGTGGAGGAAGCAATATTTCCTAAGTCAAATATAACAATGAGACAATACAAGAGTCACAGGAACATTTCCAATCCACAATGCTGAAAAGTAGAATTAAAATTGGCAATGTTAGTCTGTGCTGAATGACTTCAGTCTGTAACCCCAGCACTCCAGAGGCTGAGGCAAGATGACTGTTTCTAGTTTGATGTCTGTCTGAGCTATACAATGAGTTCCAAGCCATATCTGCATATAGAGTAAGAGTATATCTCAAAACAAATAAATAGATATGGAAAATGTCATTAACTAATTTAAACTGTTAGAATTTTTAACCACATTTTTTTTTCTTTCTCAGTAGTGAAAACTCTTCTTACATCTTGATTTTAAGAAGTCTGCTCTATGCTGTCAAAATGAATTTCAGAATGTTAGTGATTCCATTTTAAATAAAACTGTGCATTTCCTACAAAAGAACTTTAATCCATTTAGTCAGAAACTCGTTTAGAGGTGTAAGGTATTGACAACAGATTGCCAGGAAGTGGCTGAGTCAGAAAAGCACTTGGAAGTGTAAGGGATTGATATGGTTTCTGAAGCAGGCACTGAGTCTTAAAGAGGAGACAGGAAACTGCAAAATAACACTGTGGTCTCTTCTTGAGTTTCTAGTTCCTCAATTCCAAACTAAAATCCAAGTTCAAAAGAAAGTGATCACCTAGCAGAAGTAAAATCAGGAAGATAAAAGGGCTTGATTTTTGATAAAACAGAATTTAGGGTGAAAGATCTGTTTGACATGAGAACCTGTTAGTCTGTCTAACACACTTAAATATGCTATTAGATCTTTTTAAAACAGAAAATGAGGAAGAAATATTTAAGACAAATAAAAATGTTTTTACTGTACTTTGATGAGCCACTGTTCTTTTCTAAGCCTCATTAGAATTTAATCTTTCAAGTGTTGAGAAGCAAAAGGAATTCTCACCAAACTGATCTCAATGTAATGCTTCCAGACTGGCTTGTCAAAACCATGTATATTTTAAACCTGTACCAGTTAGTGTTATTTCTTCTAACAAGTGTTCTTTAAACTGCATAGACATATCAACTAATTTGAGATGAATGATTTAGAATGTTATTTATCCCTGATCTCAACATCAAAAATATTCAAATAAGAAATATTCTGCACACATACATACACACACTCTCTACCACATACCTGCACACATATACATGTACATGCAATATAAATTCATGAATCCACATATATTCACACACAGGTTTGGGTATAATCTACATACTGCAAATGTGAATGATGACCAGGCTACCACACACGATCAGGAAGGTTCACAGCATGACTAGCAATGCAGTAGTGTAGTAGTCATCCCAGTAAAGCAGCATAGACTCTCAGGCTATTTTAGGATGAGTGTGATACCCAAACCCATGTTTCATTTATGGATTGTGCTTCCTTGAGTTACAGTGGCTACACTCTAAAAAAGTATCAGTCTAGGAAAATTTATTTAAATACATTTCAAACAGTTCTTTATCCTGGAGAAAATATCCCTTTTTCAAAAATGATCAAAACATGCACATGGATGTAAATTTTATGGTTACAAGTAGCTACGTAAAATGGACACAAAGATCATCAACAAAGAAAATGTCAGGAAATAAGTTATACTTAGCTAATTAATTATATATCTTGTTATTTTTAAAAATCTATTTCTATATTGATTTTTTATTCAAGACAAGGCAGGATGGCTATATTTAGTAATTTTCTTCCATGTTTTTCTTTTTTTATTAGATATTTTCTTTATTTACTTTT
This sequence comes from Mus pahari, assembly GCF_900095145.1. Lineage (NCBI taxonomy): Eukaryota > Metazoa > Chordata > Mammalia > Rodentia > Muridae > Mus > Mus pahari. The sequence goes on along the minus strand of NC_034597.1, from coordinate 110,654,787 downwards.
CAAATGCTATGCCGAAAGTTCCCTATACCCTCCCCCCGCCCCTGCTCCCCTACCCACACACTCCCACTTCTTGACCATAGCATTCCCCTGTACTGGGGCATATAAAGTTTGCAAGACCGGGGGGGCTCTCTTCCCAATGATGGCCGAATAAGCAATCTTCTGCTACATATGCAGCTAGAGACACGAGTTCTGGGGGTATTGGTTAGTTCATATTGCTGTTCCACCTATAGAGTTGCAGACCCCATCAGCTCCTTGGGTACTTTCTCTAACTCCTCCATTGGGACCCTGTTTTTCTTAATGCTTTAGAATATATCATTACAAAGTTCCCCATGTAATATAGTTTTATCATACCTTCCATTTTCCAAACTAGTGCAGCCCAACTTATGCTCTCATCATTTTGGTATGTTGGACAAGAAGGATACAGGTTAAAGTCATCCTGGAGTATACTGTTCTAATTCTGGAATTTGGAAAATAGAATGATAGGTAGTTGTTCAGTGGTTCAGAGCAATTTCTGCTCTTCCAGAAGGCCTGAGTTCAGTTCCTAACACCCATGTTGGACACTTCATAATTGCCTATAACTCCAGCTCCACAGAATACAGTGCACTATTCTGGTCTCCAAGTGTACTTTTACACACACACACACACACACACACACACACACACACACACACACACAAGAACACCTACAATTTTGGATTTTCAGTTGTACCCTTTTTAGTTCAATCATGTTCAGATATTGCCATACAATATTTTGTACTGAATGTGTTCCTCTTTGTGTATGAGTGTGGGATGTAAGATGTTTTTGAAAGAAGACACACAATTTTATACCATGTTAATAATATCACCTAGAAATTAAAGAAGTGAATGGAACTAATTAATTTAGAGGCAGGAATCCTGTTCTAATATATCTGTACCCCATACCTGTGAATTACTAAATATAAGATTTATACACTTGAGCTTACTGTTGATACAGTTTACACTTGAGTGTACTGTTGATATAATGAACAGATGGGCAGATTTGGAGGGAATGAACAAAATGAGAATGTCAATTAAAAGCACTGACTTAAGCTAATGCACTTATATGTTTCTGTTAGACTTAAATAAGACCAATATTATCAGGAGAAAAAGGATGACAACAAATTTAAACTATATTCCATCCAAACCTTATTAGATTTTTGCCTTGCAAAAATCACTGGAGAATATTGATGCTGGCTTCTTTCTGTGCCACCATACAAAGGTATTAACATCCTCAATAATCAAATGTATCCTACCCTTTAGTAGGAGTGGTGGGTAGGGGAGCAGGGGAGAGAGGTATAGGGAACTTTCGGGATAGCATTTGAAATGTAAATAAAGAAAATAATAATAAATAAAAAAAAGAGAGAGAGAGAGAGAGAATCCCACCTCTGCAATCCAGCAGCATCCTGTCATGGATACCCACCTCCTTGAATAGCCACATCTCCCAAATTAGAGTACTAAACAAGTCAGGTCCCCACAGCCTCTGTGTTCCTTAACATGTAAAAAGCACTCAATAATAGTTAGCTTTTAAAAAATAATCAATGTAGTGATACTAATGATCCAGGAGAACCCTCACATTTTTAAAAATACTATGACTAAAATGTGTTCTAAGGTTTGAGGTATTTTAGAAAGGTACCCTGCAGGAGAAAACTCTGAAAGCAGGCTCTCCCCAGGCTTTGGAGTTACACAGTCATGGTTATATAGGACAACTCTTTTATCTCCTTTTGCTGGCAAACTTTACAGAGACCAGGGGAGCTTTCTGTCTACCTGCAAGTACTAAACAACCACTCAGGCTGAAGAGGCACATGCACATGAATATTTCTGTCTTCTGGTTAATTAAGCAAAAATGACTTTGAATCTGTAACTTCACTCTAGAGGAGTGTGCACATTTGTGTATGAGTGTACATTCCTTTACTTGTATTCATGGTACCAGAAGATGATGTCAGGTATCCTTTTGTATAGGTCCCTGCCTTTTTCCTTGATAACAGTCTCTCAAGCTAGGTGGTGAGCAGCAAGCCCATTATCCCATGTATGCCTTTTACTATAATTACAGGCATGCATACAGTGATATTCAGCTTTTGTGTGGGTTCTGGCACCCAAATATAGGGCCTCATGTTTATATGCTAAGTGCTGTTACCCACTGAATCATCTCTCGAATATTACCCAGATATTTTCTTCTTTGTCTACATATTGTGAGCTCTGTACAGTCCCAGGTCATGTTTGCTTCCTTCACTACTGGACTCAGTAACCCAGACACAGCCCATAAGCTGGCATATAATATCTGCTCCATAAATATTTAAAATATAAAATGTTTGAGTCCATTAACAAATATTCAATTCTAGATTGTATTATAGAGTTATTTTGTGGAAAATTCTACCAGTTTATGAATATATCATTCTTCAATAACTGTATTGCCCTAGCTTTTGGCATATATTTCTTTTTCAGTTCCTTGCTGACAGCCAGCAGGTGCACTAGTTCTGCAGTCTTGGAGCTGAGTTGAAGAGATATTAGGAGCTAATGGATCTCCTCAGCAAGGGATCAGGCTAATTTAAAGAGTGTAGGTGGGTTCATCTCGAGCCATTGCAGAATGTATGAAATCTCTCAAGATTGCCCACATTACTGAGAGGAGCATTGCAGAATATAGAAGGACTAGGGACATAGGCCTCCATGTATGTGACAATCAAAATGATCCTGCACAACAAGAAAGTGAATCTTTTAAATAAAGATAAGAATCAGGAGCTGCCTTACCTGAACAGAAATCATCAGAGTATCGATCATAAACAGCTCTGCAGTCCCTTTCATCACACTCACACGTGTCCCCATGAATGTCTCCCCAGTCCCCAGTTGGATCAACATCATGGCAAGAACATTCACCACATACACATGTTCCTAGATGGGAAAAAGGAAATATTATGAGGGTCCAGACAAGTCAAGTATAAAAGAAAGCATCTTATACATTTATTATTTAAAATACTGATTCTTTTACATTTTTGAATTATGCATTTTAAGATAAAAATATTCTAGGAAGACATATCATCTGAAATTGATGAAAGAGATTTCTTAACAAATAAGAAGTATATATAATTATGTGAGATTGATAGATATGCTACTAACATTGTGTTAATTTTTCTCAAAGATAATATAAAACAACATGTAATATTTGTCTGCAAGAAATTTAGAAACAATTTGACCGAAAAGTGAAGACAAATGTAACAGAATGTCTAGTAAACTCAAAAATTGCTATCACTAACATTTTGTGATGTAAGATGTACCTAGCTTAAGAACTGGAGAAGTGTAGTGTGGATGGAGCATCCAGAGTAGACAATTTGGATGTATCAAGGAGGGGCAAAGTCTTAACAAACTTTAGAGATAGAATCCAAGGAAACTGGATAGGATGATCAGGATGGTATGGTCCTTAAGTGCCTGTGAAGGAACTAAGTAAATTCCATTAAATGATGAGGCTGGATTACAGAAGATGTTGGAAACAAACTGACCTTGTCAGTGGGAGAGTTCATGTTGGAAAGTAATATTTCCTTTAAATAGGTGGTCAGTCTTTATGGTAGGTAAAGGCAAATTATTTGGAATCTAAAATTAAGACATCTCTTCCTTGCTTCTTTAAATAAAAATAAATAGCAATTCTACTAAAAATGTAAATGTTCAAAATAAAGCCATAGAATATAAACAAATTCATTTTTATTCAAATTATCCGAAACACAATTACTAAATGAAATATACTTAACTAGATGAAAATTTGAAATTCAGATTTTGACCAAAACAATCTAAGAATACCCAAAAGGTTAAAAGAGCTGAAGCAAGTTATCCATATTTATGCATGTAGAAGGCAAAATTGCACCCACAAGTATACAGTAAATTCTTAGGCATCAAGACCTGAAGTTTAACTATACCTAACTATAGCACAGGCAAAGACATAGAACAAGAAGTATCATAGCGAATTAATAATAAGCATGTCCAGGGTTGACTATGTAGAGAAATATTACCACAATTTGGGGGTGAGACCATAATAGTGAATTAAAATTATTTTGGATGTTAGATTGTCACTGGTAGTGACTCATGCAGAATCTAGAAACTTTGAGGATGTGGCTAGATGTACTACAAATTCTGGCTCTATAGCCAATCGAATACAAAAGATTTAGGTGGAAGAGAAGTGCTTATGAACACAAATTAGGTTAGTGTGATATGTAGTAGGAAGTAGCCAACATGAACAGAGGATTTCCCTTGCAGGTATTATTTTGGGGGGTGTGGTAAGCCCAGGGTTTTGTCTTTCTTATTCTATATTTATCAACATTTAAGACACGGTATCAGGGGTTTCTCTATGAGAATAGTCTATTAAAATGACTTGCACCTTTATAGAAATGAAAAAAACAAAGCTTACCCAGCTTTCTATTTTAATTGCTTTAAAGAAAGCAAAAATGGCACTCATTCATTTATATCACCAGCTAAGTAAGCCGGGTCTCTGAGACCAACCTCCACAGAAAAGGATAACATCAGGTATTTGGAATAATAAACAAAAACAAACAAATAACCCAAGAAAAATGGGGAAAACACTTAAACTGTGCTGGTGAGATGGTTCAGTGAGCAAATCGGTCAAGCCTGACACCTGAGTCTGATCTTCAGGGTCCACATGGTAAAACTGTAACAAGTAGTTCTCTGACATTCACAGACGTGCCGCGCCTTGATAAATGTATGCCCATACACATATACGCGTGGGCACATAAAATATACTGATAAAATGATTTTTAAATTTGATTTTATATCAGTAGTTGGTAACTTTAAATTATATTTGATAAACATTTAAAATATCTCTTTAAGGTCATTCATAGGGCCATTTGATGCCTGGTTTCTGTTTTCTATTTTGTTCAGTGTATTTCAGAATAGCATTCAGAAGTTAAGGTCATTTATGCCAATTTGGCACTTCAGAATTCAACCTTCTATTTCAGTGATTAAGATAGGAAGGTCTGTCTAACTGCCCTCTGAACAATCAGATACTCATGCTCTCCATGGTTCTGTTAGTCAAGAGATGTTTTTAGCACAGCATCTCCAGGAATCACCTTTTAGCTGTACTGTAGTACCAGTTTGGGAAAGATGCCAAAGAAATTACAGCCCCCATGCTCTATTTGTTCACGAAAGATTAAAGGACAATAACATAATTTATTTTCCCTTATCTACTCAGTAAAGACTAAGAAATAAAAGATTGCCAGTGTTCCACTGGATTTTATGGATTTCCACTAAAATAAATGATTATGGATGATGACTTTGTCCCACCCTGAAGGAAATACATTGAGAAGCTAGATCTTAGTAATAGTGATTATTGTTTACCACCGGGTCATGTAGTAACGTGAATGGGTGACACACCTCTGTTGCTACAGACTTTGCCATCTGGAGATGTGCATCTTCGCTTGCTTTCCCAGGGGGTGATGTCACACTGGAACTCGCATTTATCTCCATGCCAACCAGCCTCGCAGTAACAGTTTCCACAGTAACACTTCCCATGGCCTTTACCCAAAAGAATTTTATACAGTGAGGAAAATAGCAACTTTTCAAAGCAGCCTTACCTTTCTACCTTTTCACAATCATTTGGAAATAACAGAGGGTTCCCAGACCGTTGCTAAAATTAATCAACTTGTAGGTTTTTTGTTTTTCTCCCAAAACATCAGAGTTGAGCTTACATCTATATAATTATACAAATAAGGCAGCCAATATGTCCTTTGCCTTGGCCTACAAAGAAAGTGATCAAGAGGACAGTATTTGCAAAGAAATTACAATAATGACTATGAAAGTCCATTACTCTACCATTTGAAGTACATGCATTACTTGAATGTATATAAGCTTTACTGTGTGGATGTTTCTTGAAACAGTAATATTGTTTTCTTTGAAATCTATTACTGAGAAAGTAGCAGTTCATATTTATTTAGATATGCTTTATTAATGGCTGAGGCAGTCTCAAAGCAGAGGAAATGTTTCATCTTCTCATTCCTCTGTGTCCCAATAGCTGTTGTGTTCTACCATGTGGAAAGCTATGAGTTAAATCAGTAAAATGCAGTGCACTCTTGGCCTCAGAACCAAACTGCAACTCTAGTGTCCAGAGAATACAAGTGAGAGTCAATGATGCCCCTCAGCTTGAGCAGAACTGCCAAGCTATGGCGTACATCTTGCCATAGTACTTCTCATTTTTACTTACACAACCCAGCATGCCACCAGTGACAAACTGCCATCACTACATCTCCATTCTGAACGTCGAGCTTGCTTTCTCCAAAATAGTATTTACCTTCAAGTTCACTTTCTTCAAGCTCTCTTCTTTATAGTTACTCCATACAAACACAGATGAATGTCCTATTTATTTTTTTATTCTAGATTTTCTAATCATAAAATTTTATAATTTGTGAGACTCTGACTAAGGTACTTATTCTTCCAATTCTCTCTTCCAGGGTCATAATACTGGGATGGCCATGGAAATGTGACTGTGTGGCTACTTTTTAATTGATTACTAGTACATTTTTCATCGTACCATTATGATATCCCTTTATTAATTAAGTCTCATAAATATTTACACTTTATGTGCAAGTTCCTAAAAATGTTATAAAACCCAAAAAAGGTTTGTTTTAAAATAGTTGTTAATATAAGGGGTTAATAATGAAGGAAAACAGAGAAGGGTACATTTGGGTGATAAGGAAGGTGATGGGAAGCTAGAAGAAGTAGAGGGAGAAGAAAGTCGGGTCCAGGTATATTGTATGAGAGAAGAATCTATTTTCAACTTAAAAAATTATAGGGGGTTAATTAGAAAAGAAAACTAATGTAAAGCCACACTTTAATGAAGACAGGGAAAATAATTCAAATGAAGGGTAAGGACAAAAACATTGGGACAGCAGAAGATTATTAAAATAAAATGTAACTTCACTACATTGTATATTCCAGGCAACAGACATAAGTTTCTATGACGTTTGTAAAGTGATGGAGAAAGATCTTTTTGTGTGCAGTATCAGTGATAGACAAAAGAAACCTTTCTCAAGAGATTGTTTTCATGTGAACAACACATGAAAAGCCGTTGGATCCTAAGCAACAGCACTTCCACAGTGTTATTTGAAGCTGTTATCTGTGGTCATAGAAATGCCAATGGGGGCATATACAAGCCCCCCACCCCCGCCTGCTCAGAGGAAAAGGGGAGGAGAGATGGGGGAAAGATTGCGGGAGGTGGTGAATGGGAGGAGGGCAGTGAGTAGGATATAAAGTGAATAATTAAAAATTAAATTAAAATAAAACTAAAATAAAAACACTTGAATAACACTACAAGACTAACTAGAAGCCACTGTGATATTATGAAATTAGCAATTTGTTACATGTTTGTGGTGGCTTTCTGTAGCTCTCGCGTTCCTTCGGGTCCTAGAATCATTGATCTTTCTAGGATATGCTAGAGCATATTAATTAGATTTGGAAAGAGCAAAGGAAAGTGTATTCATTCAAAATGACTCTCACTGTTCTCTACTAACATTTCATTATGTCAATTAAGGCTGCAAACGGACTTTCTGGGCAAGTGTTTGGCAATAGATAAGTAGAAAGAAAGCTGTAGAATGGGTGGTGAGAAAGCAAGCTTCTCTGGGAACTGGAAACGCCAAGGAAGGCATGCAGTGTAATTGGTGAAGAGTGAGAAACACAGTCCAAGTGTCTGACAGACACCAGTCTGGGGGCTGTGTCTAAACTTCTAACTAAAATCTAGTTTTGCATTTATTAAATAGTTCTAGAATACTCCGAAGGCCTTGCTATAACCCTTTTTATCTGATATGTTTTACAAACACAGGTTCAAACTGAAGTTTATAAACAGATGTTAGACACAGAAGTTTAGGCCATTACAATTAGGATGGCCCTGGGCATTTTGGTGATATTGTGTATGTCTCTTTTCCATGATTAAATGGATACAATTGTAAAGTGGTTCTTTCAGGTATTATAAAATATCATAAATATATGGTTGCATGTAAAGCATGTGTAATATGCCCTTGGCAATAGGAAACAGGCAAGAATTAATGAAAGAGGAAAAATGACTAAATGATGGTAATTCATAGTAAATGTCAGGGGAGTATCAGCAGGTATGGGAGGCCATCATACTCCACTGTCCCCATTACATCATGGAATTATTAAAGACTTTTTATTTGCAATGAGAATAAAATTAAAAAGTTAAGAGAGTTTTTAAAACACCAAATAATAATAGCTAAGGTAAGCAGAAGGCACGGAATCCTGACAGGACTACCTCAGAGTTGTGCTGCTAGATCATTGCATCAGCGATGTTGGTCTGCTCTGGAGACAATCTAGTTTTGCATTTATTAAATAGTCCTAGAATATTCTGGGTGCCTTATAACTCTTCTTATAAAGAAAAACATGCAATAAAATGTGTGAGAAACAGGTTTTTATGCTCCACACTTAGTATACATACCTCCACATACTTCTTCTGTTTCATCATCTATGCATTCTCTATCATCACACTCACAAAATTTACCATAAATGAGTCCATGTCCATCTGAATTATCACACTTACACCTGCCACAGTGACATGTACCTAAATCAGAGAAACAAAGATAAGGATGTTACACACTAGAAGTTAGCATTAATAATGCTCTTCACTAATTCTTCCAAGTGGGTAGAGAACTCAAACCAAATTAATGGTGCAATTATACATTTCTACAGCTATGGTAAGGTGGAGGGAAGCTACTCATTTTTGAGATGATTATGGTACAAGAACTATAATATGTACTTCACAGTTATTACTGTTGACCTTTGATAGTTTAAGGAACATCAATGTAGCCCTCTCAAAACATAGAGGTCCTGACATGTATCTTTCAAAGTAAGTTGTGAATGAATATCTTCTGATGACCTGTTTTTTTTTTTCATTTTTTTATTTGATATTTTCTTTATTTACATTTCAAATGCTATCCCGAAAGTTCCCCATACTCTCCCCTCGCCCCTGCTCCCCTACCCA